>NC_072735.1:177917735-178062507 GCF_026930045.1 Uloborus diversus | reverse complement strand
CACGAGTCAAAGGAATATCCCGCGCCATTAGGGGCCATATAGGGTTAACTCACTAGATGTCGGGTATAATTTCAACCACTAAAATATCGCCAAACAGACAATTGCTTCGTTGAAATGTAGAAGATGAGAAGCATTTTCACCCGTCATACCTTGACGGGCGACTTTTTAGTATTATAATACTCTTAGACCCTTTTAGAGTGAGCAGAAAAATATTGTGAATACTTAAACCCCTAGTTTGCTGCCAACTTGTCACTTTGTTGAACAAAAGTATTTCATAAATATGTATACAATTTTATGTGTGTTCTGGCCCGCGAGACTCACTCAAAATATGAGGTCAGGCCCTAGAGTAAAAAAAGGTAGAGCATCACTGTAAATAAATGAATTAAATGTCCTTTACTCGAAATGAAACAATTCAACCAAAACTTAGAAGCAAAATGCATACATTTACGCAGTAAGTTACCGCCCCTAAGTCAGAGCTGAGTCAGAACTACATGCAATATACCGATAGTCCGGTAATTCTATCCAGAGAATGCAGTTTCGTCCTTGTTTGGCTCCAGATCGGTTACTCCCTAATTCTAGACTGAGGAGTTCAAATGAAAACGAAACTGCAGTCTCTTGACGGGATAACCGTGGTTGACGGTACATTGCATGTAGTTCTGTTTTAGCACTGACTTAGGGGTGGTAACTTACTACTTAATACCCAAACTTCCCCTTCAGTTTACAAGTTGAACCGTACCATGTCTGCGGACTCTCGCTTTTGAGATAAATTTATTTTATCCACCACTCTTGTTGGCACTCTCAGCATCTCAGCTTCAAAGAGGTGATAACTGCCTCCAGCTTGGTTATTCCCTATTCTAGACTGAGGAGCCCAAATAAGGACGACACTGCAGTCTCTGGATGGGATAATCGGGCTGTCGGTATATTGCATGAAAATACATACTAGTTTTAACGTTTTAACTCATATCTGCTGACAGGGGTACAGTATCCCAGCATGGGAGCCCATATGCAAAGTTGCATTGCATTGCACCCCGAAGCCCCCCGTGCCTACCGCGTTTGCAGTTTACCAGTTTTAGATGCCCGAAATGACTCGGACAAATGGGGCCACCGATTTCAGGACAAATTAAGAGTCATTAAAATTTGACATTTTTAATAACTTATTCAGTAATAGCTGGAGAAGAAATGTTTTTAAATTTTTGCAAAGAAAAAAGTGCTAAAAGCAAGGAAGTTCTAATTTCAAAGGGAGGGGGGTGGCCTGAGCCCCCGTATATGGGCGCCCTTGCATCCCAGGATTTGCCATTCTATATCTGAGACACATTATGTTTCTTTTTCAGATAGTTGTAGCACGTGGCGTAGCATGCGGTCCGACGGCGACGAAATTAAGTCACAAAGCCGGCGTCTTCAAAGATTTCGCCTCTGAAAATACCAAAGGTACGTTTTGATGTACTGTCTGACCACGGATTGTTATGGAAAGACAAACATCCGTTTTACAGTCGAAAATGGACAAATCTATGATTTTTTACCGATGTCAGCTTTTGCAGAAGCAGAGTCGCTTTCAAATGAACGGAATAGGCGCATCAAATTTTTACTTTTCCCCCTTATTTACATAGATTCGTCTTATCTGGACGTTTGAAAATTCCATGCAATCCGTGGTTGGACTCTAGTTTCATCTCTGACTGGATTTCATTTCTTTTGTTTCAACTTTCACAAAGACCGTTTTGCCGTTTGACTGAATCTATTAAACCGGCCATAATTGAACCCAAACTTTGTTTTGTGGTATTTTCGAGGTAGAGCATCATAGTCGCGGAAAGATGCCTTTTTAGATAGATGGTTGGTTTCAAGGGCGAACTGCCCCCCCCCCCCTCCCCGCCTGTGCTCCCTCTGTCCGCCTTTCCTCCCCCCCCTCCTCCTCGCCCTCAAACCTGAGCTCCTTCGGGTTTTTTTTTTTTTTTGCTCTCTCAAGTGTATGTGGATTGGTCCCCCCCCCCGAACCTTTTTTTTAAATAATTATATTTTTTTTTACTTCATTTGCACCCTTGAGCCTGTGCGCCCTCAAATCTGTGCGCCTTCGTTTTTTTTTTTTTTTTTTTTTTTTTTTTTTTTTTTAAACACAGAAACTAGTTATTTGGCGGGTACCATCATGGGCGCCCATACGCAAAGTTTCAAGGGGGGGGGGGGGCTCAAATATATTTCCCCGTGTGGTTTAGCTATATATTTTCCCCGTGGAAACTGATTTTTAGGACGGATTAGAGTCATTAAAACTTGATATTTTTTTCATTTTTAATAACTTCTTCATTAATGGCTGGAGAAGAAATGTTTTTACATTTTTGCAAATGAAAAAGTACTAAAAGCAAGGAAGTTATAATTTCAAAGGGGGGCACGAGCCCCCCCCCCTTGCCCCCTATATGGGCGCCCTTGGGATACCATGTATTATTTTGTCGTTTCAATGAACTTTTTAAGGAAAACATGCTTTGAAACAAGGCTCAAAATTCCATTGAAATTGAGAAAAAATCCACTAAATAATTTAATTAAGCCATTAATAGTAAAAGAGTTTACCACAGGAAAACAAGCAATGCACGCACCCTGGGATTTAATAGCTTGAAGCTATTAAATTAAACGAAAAATATCATTAATACATTCGCGAAATCAACTTTAAATTTTTTCATTAACATGGAAAATAATCAGCTAAATAAATATACATCAAGTCATAACTAAACATTAAAATGGAAATTTAGAAAAAGAGGAGCAAACAAGGCGACGATTTAAATATATTTTTTCAATATTCGAGAAGGTATAAAATAAACAAGTAGCCAAGCCAACTGTCGTACCAATAAAGGAAAAGTATTCATTAAGGGGGGAGACCAGTTTAGGAGGCCGAAATTTTCGTGTTTTTCATGATTTTTTTAACAGAAAAGAAATAATCGGAATTTCTTTAAACTTGGAGAATATTTTATTCATCTTTTGAAGTACACCTTGTAATTTTTTGAAGCTATTTCCACCAGAATTAGTCGAGTTAGAAGCTGTTGTCCATTTGCAGTCGCCATCAGAGCTTGCTGCTGGTGTGCATTAGCGAAGCCACAATTCTTGCCTGTAATCATTACAATTTTTCTTTCCCGCAAACACTATATTTCCCTAGAACATGAACCTAATTGTGATCAACTAAGTTGAAAAATGCACGTTTTTGAGGTGTTTGATTAAAATGTTATGTTTTCAACCATTTTTTTTTCATACTTCTTGCATTAAAAAATTATTTTTATCAATAATATCGTCAAAGAGTGAGGTTCATATAGATTATAATTGAATGAAAAATATATCACAAATTTTCAGAACGATTGGTCAAAAATGCTTTAAGCTACAATGCACACCACTTGAAAAACAGTTGTTTCCAGAAAAACGCGTTTGAAAAAAAAATATGCTGTGAATGTGCGTGCGTGTGTTTTCGAATTTGCACAGTTCACTTGCTTAAACATCGGAACTAATCAGAATTTTTCACTCAAATTTTGGCAACATACTCCTGACTAGTTTTACTAACATTTTATGACATAAAAACGAGCTGATGTGTGCATCACATAACTTCCTTTTACTCCAATTTTAATGTCATTTTCCCATTATTGGCAATTTTAATGTGATTCAATAGTTTGCTCTCTAAATATCACCACCAGTAAAAAAATTGAAACCAGATTTTAAGAATAAAAAAATTTAAAAAAAATCGCCAAATTTGTCGCCAATTTGGCGATTAAAAAACTGGCGATATATCGCCGAGTTTCCACCAAATTATAAACACCACTTGAGTATACATCGAAATTCACAATGATTACCCCCCAAAAAGGGGCAAAAGACCCCTTTAGAGACACTGGAATGCAATCAAAAGGGGAGGTGCACAACTAGACCCCACTAGGAGTCTACATACTAAATTTCAACTTTCTAGGACATGCCGTTCTTGAGTTATGCGACATACATCCGCACACACGCACATACAGACGTCACGAGAAAACTCGGTTGTAATTAACTCGGGAATCGTCAAAGTGGATACTTCGCGTGTCTATACGTTCTTAGGCGTGTGGTCGGGTTGAAAAAACACTCAACATTAATTCGGGGGTGAGTAAAATAGAAATCAAGGGCCGAATTTTGAGTGAAAATGTTTTCGGAAATACAATTCTTCCTTTTTTGTGAAAGGAAGTAAAAGAGTGGATTTTTTGACCGTTTTAAACTGGTTTCCCCCTTAAGAATATTAAGTTGGAGAAAATCGTTCAAACTCCCCACCAATGTCGTTTCAAAATAGGGCTAGTGCAGCATAGATGTACATTGACGATGTCATGGATGTATTGCTATTGAAAACGACAAAGGTATGGCAGCCTATGTTTGGTAAAAGTGACACGGAAATCACCGGCATAATAATTTCATTCCCCCGTTTTTCAGTTTCAATCCCATCTTATGATATTGTTAAATTCTGTAAATAGTAATTATTGGTAGTAACGTAACCTGTAAATAGTTTCCCGTAATGAATATACAGCCCCTTTACATTCGGCTGAAGTATATGGACCCTTATCTTTCATTGATAAGATTTGTGAATGAAAAGAAATAATGAAAGTGTGGAACGGTGTAGCATTTTCTGGAATAGTTGAGAGATCTCTTTCGGTGTGTATAAAAGCCGTTACGCATGATAAAGAGTCAGTTTCGATTGAGAATTTGTACTGAGAGTGTATTAGCTCTGTTTATTGCGAGGCATTTCGCTGTGTTGTTTTTCGTATTTGGAAGTAAATACGTGTGTAACCGTTGAATTTATGGGTGTTGTGTGATATTTGCTTAATTGTTGATGATTAATTTAGCAGTTGTTGACGATCTTTCCTGTACATAGTGGTAAATTAATTTCCTGTGTTTCGCTCAAGAACTGTTTCTTTATTTCAAGAAAGTTGAAGTCGCACCGGATCCGTTACAATATATTTAAGGCGGGAGGGAGGACATCTTCGGTGAAACTGGGGGTAAACCATTTTTAAAATCCTTCCACTGTGACTAAAATATCCCTTTCCTTTTGCAGTGTCCTTGTCCTGTCGCTCCAAGGACATAGTAGTGAACTTGGCCTTCACTCATCCCTTCCGAGGCCTGGTGCATGCAGGGAGAAAGGATGGAGATTGCAGCTTTAGGGGGGATGGAAACCGTACGTACTCACTCAACGTACCGCACACTTCCTGTGGTACAATTACATGTGGTGAGTTTTCACCAAGAAAATTTGCTTTTTAATCTAATATTGCTATGGATGAATATTTTGGCATTGATGTAACATGGGATCTAGAGTGTTTTTCATTGAAACCGCTATAAATAAACAGCTAATTCAATGGCTCCATCTATGAGCTATCTACACTGCCGTGTGCAGGTAAAGGGCAGTAACTGCAAATTTTTCATTTTTTTTGAATTTTTGACATCTATTGTACCTTATCTTTATTGGTACAAGCTCGCTTATTTGGTTTCCGCTGAAAAAAAGGCGAGAAAAAGACGTCTAATTTCAACGTTTCCCTATTGTTAGTATTGAACCCAAAACGCTTTTCTTCAAATATCTCGAAAACTCGTTTCTGCAGTTACTGCCGTTTACCTGCACACGCAGTACAGACTGTGTAGATTGCATGCAACATTAGTGAAACAAACATTTTTTTTAAAAATTAGTTGCATGTCTCAAACCGCATTTGATAAAAAATATTATTTTGGAACTAATGTAGAATGAGATTTTATTGCTATAAATTATTTAGATTATAGCTGGCTGGCATCCCAGAAACCTATGTGTAGGAATTGATTCAGCAGTGCAATTCATAAGCTAACGACTAAGAGCCGTATGTATCGCCTGGTACATTGACAGAACCAATATTTTTCTTAAACATTGTTGCATAGCCCTAAACTTCTGAATATTTTGGTTAGGATGTAGTTTGCAGTCCACAATTCTAGTTAATTTTATAAATTGCTCGCCTGAAACCGATATATTCATACTAATTCAATACCGCCATTATGGCCTAACTGAATGGAGCATGTAGATCACCTACTACAATGATAGAACCCATAGCTTTCTTAAACTTTGGTGCATGGCTAAACACTTATGCATGAATATTATAGTACTAATATAGTATGCAATCTACTGCTCTAATTAGTTAATTAAGTTCATAGATGGCGCTTATGAAACTGCTATACATGATTCAGTAGCGCCATCTAGGAGCTAACTAACTAAATCTAGCTTGCAGATCGTCGGCTACATTAATTCTTAAACTTTGCAGGTTATACTGATTGTAGCATTGCAATTTTGTCTTACTGATACATAGCTCATAGCTGTTAACATTGAACGCTGAAAATTAGGGAGGCTAAGTATTGATAAAGTTGATCAGAAAAATTTTACTGTAAAAGGGATTTTTTTAAACATAAGTGGGGATTTTTTAAAATCATACCTGTATAGGAGCCGAAATTTGGAAATTGAGATTACTATTGTGTATTACTTTTTTGAAACTAAAAAAAACTATAGGTTATAGGGTTTCTGAAAATAATTTTAAAAGTAGTTGTTCTCTCATAAATAATTTTATACATTCCTAGCAGCCCTTTTCAAAAATTGGAAGCCGTCAATTGTCTTTTTTTCTCCTCACTGCCTCAAATTTTCCGTAAATTTTACATCTCTATGCATATGCATACACAATGATAATACACTTTTCCCCCCTTTCCATAGACCCCACAAGACAGTTTTGCAAACACTCTGACGATTCGATACCATCCCTGCATTGGAGCTGGAAGGAGACGAGATCAAAACAATTCTCTGCAAAGTACGGAACAGGAAGCATACAACTGGGATAACATGACATCAAGTAGAAGGGATGGCAACTTTAGCATTAAGGACAACCAGAACCCACACAGAAGAGACAATGACTACACTACTGTGGGCATGTCAATGGCAGTATCTTACAAAAATGACTTCTAGAGATGCTTCAAAAAACACATACATTTTGAAACACATTTTTTTCAATACAATATTGGAATTTGAAGTTTACATTCGGCAGAAACCAAAAAAGGTATGCATGTACAATAAAACTGTAGTAAAATAGAAGACAAAAATGCAAAAAAAAAATGAAAGGAGAAATGTAAATGTGTAGATGCTGCCTTAACTTGTCTAGGAGTGTTTACTACTTTGCGAGGTCTATGCTGCAATGTTGCCATGCTAAGCAAAAAAAAATGTAGCTGCAGTCAAGCTCAAACTGAGATATTGTTTTTGAAAGTTTTGGGCCTCTATATATTTGATTTCAAAGACCACAAATTTAAATATATATATATTATTTAAAGTCTCACTCACAGGTAGCACAATGGCAAGTGTACTAAACAACAACAAAAAACACTGTGATTGAGGCTTTACATAATATATGTAATATACATTTAACACTTTAGCTGCATTTGAGCTGTCTAAATATAGAATATTTTACTTCAAGTTCCAAGAATTTTATATATATATATATATATATATATATATATATATATATATATATATATATATATATATATATATATATATATATATATATATATATTTCTCCTTCTTGAATGACCATGGAACATTTTATTTAGGTAAAATATGTTACAACGAATTATCTGATGGTTATGACAATAACTCAATTTTGTTAGAAAGTGGAGATAGGACTTCTGTGCTGTTTAGCACGGCAGCAGATCCATTTCTGAAACTGAAGAAAAGAATTAATTGATGTATGGTTTGAGAACTTTTAATGATTTGTCCTTTTCAATAATGGCAAACTTTTTTCAATGCAAATCCTTAAGTTTATGCAAAATTGAAATGTTTTCCAATGTTTAAAAAATAAATGATTGATAAAAACAGATATTTTGACTAATATATATATATACGGATGCCTCACTTGTCAATCGACTAACTCCATTCAACAGAAAGTAGAGGAAAGTTATGAAGAAGATGACGTTATCCATAGGAGTAAATAGGACCTCATGTTACATTTTCTGCCATCACAAGGTCAGAAATGTACTGAACCAAAACTTTTATATTAATGGGGTGGTTTCCTTCAGTCAAAAGTACTACTTTTAGTCATTGAAATGGATAGAATGAGCAAAAAAAAAAAAAAAAAAACATGAACCCAGAAAATACTTTCATTTTCCCAACAGTTTTTTTTTTTTTTAATTAATTTTTTAAATTTTCTGATTTTTCAAACAAGGCTTGGCTTGATGATGTCACAAATGATGCACTAAATGGGATGCACTAACAGGGTTAGAAAATATCATGATATTTTCTAACCCTGTGTGGAACTTTGGGGACACCAATCCCTGCACCCAATTAGGTAGGCATTGAGAAAAGGAACAAATAAATTTGATATTTTTAGTCAAATGATCATAAGAAAGATACTACAAAATCTACAATTCACAGACAGACATAACGCAAAACAAAACATGAACACATAAACTTAGAACTAAAACACAAAAGCAATTTTGAAAATATTATTTTATTGTCAATTTGGAGTTAACAAGACACACTTTAAATATAAAACATTACATGCATATTGTTACAAATATTTCTACAAAAGTGAATGCACAAAGATGTTGAACTTCTTGGAATTTTAACACTGTAGGACCTCCATATATCGAAGTAGCATCTTGCAAAGAAAAAGTTTGATACATAGAAGCGAGCTTAAATTCATCGTAATTACTTCGAAAACAATAAAATTAAATCTAATTTATTAAACATTAATATAACTCCATTTCTAATTTATTTGAGAATTAAATTAGATGAAAGTTAATTATTAAAAAAGAATTAATGAGACAAGTTTATAGTAAATTACTTTTAGGTAAACAGTAATCCAGACATTGGTTACAATCATGGTAGTTTCATTCTATAAACAGAAGAAAATAAAACTATAAAAGTCTTGTTGAATAGCCAGTTTTACGAAAAGTTCACCAAAAAAAAAATGTTTGCTTTCATTGAATCCACTAAAAACTTGATCAGAAACGGTTTCGCTAACTGAAGTCGAGGATGTAATGTCTGGATCACCTCTAGCATTTCATTTTTTGATGACATAGACATTAGAGTGGTTCAAAAAAAATTTTTTTTCAGCTATAGTCCAGTGCACTTTAGACTTACTAATAGTATGTTGTAAAAGTTTCAGCTTCTTACTCAATTTTTAAGAGGGTGCTCAATGACCCCTTCATTTAACATTAGCCGTAACATAGAAAATATCACAAATTTAAAAACATTTTATTTCCCCTGCTGTTTTTCGGTAAATAATTATATTATTGCAATGTATATGCATATTACTAGTGTATATTATAAAAATCAACAGTTTTTTCAGTTTAATGCATTTTTTTAATCCCCCTCCCCATACGTATGAAGTTTGGGGGAGGGGGTTGAGCACCCTCTTTCAGTTGAAATAGGAACCTAAAATTCTTCCAGATTATTACTATCCACAAGTCTAAAAATATTAAGGAGTGTCCTGTTATCTCGGAGAAACTAAAGCTTAGTAGAGTCGCAACATAAAGTTGGAAACAACTTGTTGATTTGTTCTAAATTTCATAAGTTTCTCCAATGGTTTGTGCACCCCTTAACCTTATCTGACTGACTAGTGGGGTACGTAGTGACAATCACTGAGCTTTCTGACTTTATTTTTTGGGAAGCAAATGGTCCAAAGTCAAACAAAATGTTACACTATGTCCAAAAATGTTTAACATATAGAGATTTTTTCGATACATGGAAATAGTTTTTCTACATAATGAACATGGAGATTTACTAAGACTTTGATTAAAAGAAAATTTCAATATGTTGGAGGTTCAACTGTATATGAATACAAATATTATCTCATAATGCAACATCTAAAAAATAGGAATAGAGAAAATAAATAATAGCTTAAATTTTTGAACCATTTAAATATTCTTGTGGAATGCATAGCGAAATTCAGATTAATCAAATAATCAACAAAATATCTAAACATTCAAAATGTGTGTAATACAAAGAAAAACATTTAACACGAAACTGGGAGGACCAAAATAATTTTTCTCGTTAAGAGAATTTTGAGCTAAACGATTGCAATAAATTGCATGCTGCATGAAACACTACATCACCTCATGTAAACTGATTTTTTGTGCTAAGTGCTTCATGTTACAAGGTATTGCACTGTATATCAACATAAGCCAACTGAATTTTAAAATAAACACCATATGATGTTTTTAACTGTAGGGAAAAAGAAAGGTTTGTCACATTTTTATAATTTGTGATTGGTTTGTACATAGGATACGGCAGTTCAAATTAACAGGTAAGCTCATCTTAACGAGAACAAGCGAAAGAGACATAGTACTATTGATATGAATCTATATCTTTAATAATAATAATAAAGCTCAAAGTTTGGATATCGAGATCTCTAGCGAGATGTCTCTCTGTGACGTGCACAGCTCCTAAACCGTCGGGTCGATTTTCACAAAATTTGGCACAGAATTAGTTTGTAGCATGGGGGCATGCACCTCAAAGCCATTTTTTGAAAACTAGGTTTTGTTCCTTTTCTATTCCAGTTTTAAGAACATTTTACCGGGCAAATTAACATAATGTAGACGAGTGAATTACCAAATTATCATAATGTGGAACCGTAACATGGGCGAGCCATTTAACGTAGCAAATTGGCGAGAAATTTATCATTCATTATTTGTAAATATATAGGCGAACCAAATGACCTTTTAATTTTCTACCATGGGCAAAACCGTACGGGTACCGCTAGTGCTAAATTAAATGAAAACTTCCTAGTTGTAAAAGATTTACATCTGGTGTATTAATAGGTTTAAAAACACTTTCTGGATTTCATAAAATGCAGTTCACATTTAAATGCTGCATGTTTCCATTTGACAATGCACTCAGTTTAAATACTACAAAGACAAAATTAATACTGTATTTAACAAGCACTTAGATGAAAATGTTGATACATCTGGTTTTGACTTGTTGGTAAAAACACTAATGCTGATGGAAATTTAAAAGAAGGGAGGGTCATGGGGAAGAATGGTCACTACACAAATTTTTAACATTACGCTTTTTAAGTTTGGAGGTCTAAATCGTTTCCTTACACTCCCTGTTATAACTTAGAATTTGAGCTTTCTAATCTGAATGATATTATAGTGAAATACTGTCTATAATAATGTTTCAGTTCCCATTGTAACCAGAGTTTGGCAATAAAATAGACTAAAATTGCTCTTCAAAAAGGTTTTTTTTTTCAGCATTCTTTGCATGAATGTTGTTATGTTTTGTATATATCAGAATACTTACTTATTATTTTACAACAAATTAAAATGTTACATTTGAACAGAAAGATACTATTACAATATTTAAGAATATTTTAGGATATTTGACTCTTTGACTGTGATTAGTTTAATTCATTTTTATTTTTTATTTTGTTAAAGCCCAATGTTGCCGTATGGTGTTTTTGGCCATAAATCATATCTTTAAAACCAAAATATGATTTTAAAAGTACTTACCATATGAAGTTAAAACTAAAAAAAAATTTCCAAAAGGTTTTGAAAAAATAAATAAAGTATTTAAAGATAAATTGCCCCCAAAACCAGAGTAGAAAATGTCAAATTTGAACTACGAGAAAGTTCTAAAAAAGGTTTATGCAAAAAAATAACAAGCTGATTGATAACTGACACTTAAAAAACAACAAATTAATTGAAACACACTATCAATAAGTATGTGACCAGAACATTAAACAGTGTTTCATCCACAATTTATTGAGACAGTGAGAAGCAAAGGGATGTAAGTGGACATTTTCAAGTTTTGAGTAAAACTCGTTCAAAGTTCCGGCACTAGGTAGGCTTTTATTAAAAAGTTTTTTTTAATCATGCTACTAGTACTATCCCTTGCCCCATAACAGAGGAGAGGACCATATCTACTGATTATCTGCAAATTTTTAATTTTGGCTCTTTGATCCCTTTGTTTCTCATTACACACACATCAACACTTCCACATCATAGAACAATACAGGGTTGCCACTCTCCCAACAGATTAAATAACAGAATTTTTTAAAAAATACTAAGCACTTTTCATAATGCACTCAAAATGACAAAATAACTTTTCTGGGTCAGAAAGGACAGTTTACAATTATTCCAAGAAAAAGACTTCTCAAAGGAAGAAAAATGCGGCTTAAGTCATGTAGAGAATATTTTATCATTATCTAGCTTTCAATCATAAATTTGAGTGTTGAACATGCATATTTTTCTTAATGGGAAAGTTTAGTTTGAAATGACTTGAGCGCACTTTTCTTTCTTTGAAAAGTCTTTTTCTTGGAATAATTGAAAACTACGGGAATATTTTTAAATATTGTCCTTTCTGTCTCGAAAGGTTATTTTGTTCTTTTGATCGCATTATGAAAAGTGCTTAGTATTTTTTTAAAAATTCTGTTGTTTTAAAGTTTTTTGTTTTCAAACAAAATTTTTATGTCCAGAGAAGCTTTGATTTAAAATTTTTATTATGATTACTATTAAAATTACTGTCTCAAGGCAACAGAATTTGTAACAATGGGTATTATATTTAAGCATTTAATGGAGAAGTTAAATGAAATTTGCTGTTTTCCATCCTAACCGAAATAATAATTTGGTTTTAGAATTTTTATTTTTCAGCGTCAAATTGTACCTTATGATTAAGCAAATCATTTAGTGAAATCTCGAAGTATCTAAGTGGTCTAGTTGCTGAGATATAAGCAAAAGCTGGCCTCAGATTACTCCATGCAAGGCCGGATTTAGGGGAGGGCAGGTGGGGCTACTGCCCCGGGGCTTCCACAACAAAGGGGCCCCCACAGTAAAATTTTTACAAAATATCCTAACTTTCACGGGTCAGCAAATTTTACGTTTTTT
The DNA here is from genome assembly GCF_026930045.1 of Uloborus diversus. Taxonomy (NCBI): domain Eukaryota; kingdom Metazoa; phylum Arthropoda; class Arachnida; order Araneae; family Uloboridae; genus Uloborus; species Uloborus diversus. The sequence goes on along the minus strand of NC_072735.1, from coordinate 178,049,649 downwards.
TTTCCCAGAGGAAGCGATTACTATTTAATGACTTAATCTTGTGTTGATGGAAAATATCGGATATATATCAAAATATCGGATATTTTCGATATGAAAACATCATGATATTTTTGAACCCTGGTCTGCAACAACATTTGAAAACAGGTACACGGGTCATTCTTAAAAAAGTTACAAATGCTGTCCCTCATATTCGGTTTCCACTGTTATTTTATATTTTTAACTATTATGTAATCAAAAATAAACAGTCATTTTAGTCATGATGGATCTGAGTGAACGACATGTTAAGAACTAATAAATCAAACAGAGTGAGTGAACACAACGTAAAAAGTATTTGTACACTCTGTTTTTTAATGTAGTAACATACACGCATTTTGCATCACTGCATTCATTTCTGTAAAGATGATTGGACAGTTAATAACAATGATCCACTGCTATGATAGAATATCCTCTTCAAATAGGGTCAAATGTAAAAGGAAATAGAATATCAATGCTTCAACTTTATATCATTTCCATTCTTCTGGATGAAATAAGAGATTAAAATTTTTGTATTTTCTCCAAAATTAAACTTCTTCAGAGCAACTGGACATGAAATATTTGATTTTATGACTGTATGTTAGCAAATGAAACTAGGTTTCTTTTTAAACCAGGGTCTTTTCTTTTCTCCCAGATAATACTATTCTCCTAGTTTTAAAACAACCCATTTTTTTCCCCATCAGGTTAATGTAGGTAGATACTTGATCTATACACAATCACTTCACTTTTCTTTGTTTGAGAAGTCTTTTTCTTGGAATAATTGAAAACTACAGGAGTACTTAAATTGTCCTTTCTGAGTCAGAAACGTCATTTTGTCATTTTGAGTGTATTATGAAAAGTGCTTAGTATTTTTTTTTAAATTCTGTTATTTTAAAGTTTTTCGTTTTCAAACAAAATTTTTATGTCCTTGGTTTAAAATTTTTATTATGATTACTATTAAAATTACTGTCTGGCAATAGAATTTGTAACAATGGGTATTATATTTAAACATTTAATGGAGAAATTAAATGAAATTTGCTGTTTTCCATCCTAAACAAAATAATAATTTGGTTTTAGAATTTTTATTTTTCAGCGTCAAGTTGTACCTTATGATTAAGAAAATCATTTAGCGAAATCTCGAAGTATCTAAGTGGTCTAGTTGCTGAGATATAAGCAAAAGCTGGCCTCAGATTACTCCATGCAAAGGCCGGATTTAGGGGAGGGCAGGCGGGGCTACTGCCCCGGGGCCTCCACAACAAAGGGGTCCCCACAAAATTTTTTTTACAAAATATCCTAACTTTCACGGGTCAGCAAATTTTACGTTTTTTTCTCGCAGACATTTTTGTATTTCTACAAGGAATGTATTTCTAAATATCATATGAAAATAACCTTAAAAGTACATAACTTTTAAAATGAAATGTATTTTTACATATAAATAAGAAACAGTAATTTTAAGTTTTACATTATAAAAATAATAATGTAAAAAATAAATAGCAGTAACTTCAGGATGCATTTACTATTAAAGTGCTGATCGAAAATATCGGATATATACTTACATGTCAAAATATTCGGTTATATATCAAAGTATCAGATATTTTCGAAAATATGATGAATTTTTCAAACCCTGATTAGGGGCCTCCACTCCTTCATTGCCCCGGGGCCTACACACTTCTAAATCCGGCCCTAACTCCATGACAATCCGGCCAAGTATAATAAAAGTGCTTAAAAATAGGGCCCTTATATGGCCTTTTTACAGCACATATTTAAGCTATTTAGGACCACTTCATGCCAATGTCGAGCACCAGCAACTGTTTACCAAAATATCATTATTGTAACAAATTAGTATGCATCCAAAAACAAGGGGTTAGCCGGTTAGTTGAACTGAACCGTGGATCAACTCACATACAACTGGGCCTCAGCTTTTGTAGAGGGGGCAATCAATGTCTTTGTTCATCTCGACGTATACAGTCTTCAGCTGGGTGAAGTCCTCTATCGCTGCCAGTCCATTCTCCCTCCCAAAGCCAGACATCTTGTAACCTCCAAACGGGACCTCTGGGGGAAAGATGTTGTAGTTGTTGATCCAGACGATGCCAGCCTGAAGTCCAGACGCCACTCGATGGGCTCGTTGTAGGTCCCTGAGAGGAAATAGAGAAACGACGGCAACTTCAGAACAATGTTCAACAAGCTGATTTTAAGAGAGAAAGGTGTCTGCAAGAGGGTTCGCCGATATATATCGGACGATATATATCCAATATTTATTTTGAAAATATCATGATATTTTTATATTTTCGATATTTATTTTTTCAAAGTACAACATTTGCCATATAAAAATTAAATGTATTAATCATACTAATATGTTTTTTATAATTCATAAAATTAATACTAATGAAAAAATTTTAATTGGTCAGAAAAGAAAAATAACTGTTTAATGGATGTGTACTGACTTAAGAATATTTCTTATTTCTAAACTATATAAAATTCGTAAAAGTGGAAAACCAAAGAAAAATGAGTAAAGCACCTAATGCTTAAGTAATTTAATTAAAATTAATAGAAATGTATCAGTTACGCTACATTTTATTTCTAATACATTGAATTATCACATTTTACAAATGATTGTAAATATAATTTGTACTTATATCATTCAAAGTACGTAAGTTTTTATATGAAATGTATATTTATGATTATAAATAATGAAGGAAACATTAATTTTAAAACTGATGCATTATAGTAATAACATAAGTAAAAAAACAGCAGTGATTTGAGGAAGCAATTACTAATTAATGACATAATCTTGTGATGATTGAAAATATCGGATATATATGAAAATATCAGGTATTTTCGATATTTTTGAAAACATCATGATATTTTGGAACCCTGGTCTGCAACAACATTTGAAAACAGGTACACGGGTCATTCTCAAAAAAGTTACAAATGCTGTCCCTCAAATTCGGAATCCACTGTTATTTTATATTTTTAACTATTATGTAATCAAAAAGAAACAGCCATTTTAGCCATGATGGATATGAGTGAACGACATGTTAAGACCCAATAAATCAAACAGAGTGAGTGACCACAAAGTAAAAAGTATTTGTACACACTGTTTTTTAATGTAGTAACATACACACATTTTGCATCACTGCATTCATTTCTGTAAAGATGATTGGAAAGTTAATACCAATGATCCACTGCTATGATAAAATATCCTCTTCAAATAGGGTCAGACGTAAAAGGAAATAGAAATTCAATGCTTCAACTTTATATTATTTCCCATCTTTTGAATGAAATAAGAGATTAAAATTTTTGTATTTTCTCTAAAATTAAACTTTTTCAGAGCAACTGAACATGAAAAATTTGATTTTATGACTATATGTTAGCAAATGAAACTAGGTTTCTTTTTAAACCAATCTTGGTTTAAAAAGAAATCTAGATTAAAAAGAAACCTAGAAAAGAAAAATAAATTTTCTTTTCTCCCAGAGAGTACTATTCTCCTATTTTTAAATTATTTCCCCATCAGGTTAATGTAGGTAGATACTTGATCTATACACAATCACTTCACAAAAATTTCTTTTGTCTTATTTTATTGCAAAGAATTAAAAATTTGCACAAACCAAACATGATCTGATCTCAGAAGAATCATGCACTCGAAAAAAATTATTTTTAAGAATAAGGTGGATTCATTATTTTCAAAAATTTAAACAATCAATTTTCCTCATGTACTTAAAAAATACATTTTTACATAATGAGAGAAGTGCTTTTAATGCTTCCAACCTGAGCTAAAAGTTCTCTCAGTGGGAATTTGAATGGTTTGCACAGGTATTTAGATGTGCATACATGTGATTGGTTAAATGCAAGAAAAGATGAAAATGTTTTGCGAAGTTGGCAGCATGCATCTCTAAAGCATCTACCCATTAAAAAATTTTTAAAAACACTAAGTCCTTAAAAAATTTCAGTTTATATATTTTTAACTCTTTGAGGAAAAATGGGATTTAAAAGAATATCAGTTTTTGCCACTAGATTCTTATTAAGCAGTGATTCTTCCAAGTTTGGTTGTTCAAATGATTTAGTATAGTTTATGGGATATTGGTGCATTTATATTTTCAAATTAGATTTTTGATTGAAGAATAATTTGATTTATTTTGTGGGAAAAAAAAAATTCTTGTGCAGAATGCAAAAAGATTGCATACGGAAAGTAACATATGCGTCCTTTTGCTTACACATGGAAAAGTAAGCTTATGTCATTTTACAGCATTTCTGAAATTGACAATTCTCATATACATAATAGTGAATGATCAAGTAAAGCTCCTGATGTCATCAACAACGATAAGTTGATAATATTTTTTGGTAATGTTTGACATGCAGGGAAAGGCTTTATTTTGAGGAGACTGAACTGGATCCGGTAATTTAACTGTTTTAGTCGTAAGACTGTGACATTTCAAGGGAATAAAGAAACAAAAAAGTAACCAACAATGAACGCTACCTACTGGAGTTTAGGCTTAACCCACTGGAGTTAGGTTTACAATTTCAACTATCAAAACATCAAAAAACAGGTAATTGCATCATTCAAGTGTAGAAGCAATTTTCACCCGTCATGCCTTGACGGGTAGTTTTCTAGACTTTGATTATCTGTTATTGATGTTTTATATTGCTTTTCTTTTTCTAAAGAGTAGACAGTGCAAAGATGCTGAGCAAAAACACAAAGTCATTTTTTTTTACAGCACAGCTTTGTTATTTATTTATATATTTTTTTTATCCCATAAAAACAGAGTAACCATAAAAGTGGAATTTCACAAATATGAAGAACAACATTTTTTGAATTACACAATTAAAGGAAAAATCACATGTACACAGCTGTTCTGAGTGCAAAAGTGGTATCTACAGCTGAGTTCAAAATGAAAAATTCCTGTTTAAAGTTGTATGCCTCTATGTATTTAATTCAAATGAAACTTTTTCAAAATTTTTAGAAAAATATTTCCCTATCTACAAATGACCATAAAACATTGTTTTGGGGTAAAATATGGGACAAAAAACTACCTGGTGTCAAAAACTCAATTTTGATAAAAAGTGCAGATACGACTTTTGTGCTTATCATGGCAGCAAGGGCGCCCATATGGGTGGGAGTGGGGGCAAGTGGGGGCTCAAGCAACCCCTCCTTTGAAATTAAAAGTTCCTTGCTTTTAGTTTTTTTTTTTTTTTTTTTGCAAAAATGTAAAAACATTTCTTCTCCAGCAGTTAATGAACAGGTTATTAAAAATATCAAATTTTAATAACTCTAATCTATACTGAAATAGGTCTCTATGGGGAAAATATCTGAGACCCCCCCCCTCCTTAAAATTTGCATATGGACGCCCTTGCATGGCAGTACAGTTATATGTGATCAGTTCTACATTGTTGCAAAGACATAGTGAAAAGTGCCAAGTCATTTTTATGTTAGATGCACACACCAATGTTTCATGAATCCTTGATGCACTGCCCAACCACACCCCATACAAAGTACAGTGCTCGCAACCATAACATACCTAGTCATGACACCTGCAGCCAATCCAAAGGGAGAGGCATTCGCCCTCGCAACGGCTTCATCTTCGCAATCGAAAGGCATCACAGAGACCACGGGACCAAATATCTCCTCCTTTACGGCTTTCATGTCGTCGGAACAGTCGGTCAAGATGCAGGGAGATATGAAGAATCCCTTCAGGTGAGCCTCAGCAGGAACTATTTTTTCACCGCCACAAGAAACGATGGCACCCTGTCAGAAGCAAGCATGGTCAACATTTTTAAGAATGTGTCAAAACAACTTAATGATTCAACTTTCATACAAAATGATATGCAATCGAAGAGCATGCTGAATGAAGGTAACTGGCAAAGAGCTTTAAGTTAAAATAAAACACAGAAAACTGGTTTTAATATACATGGAATCGGCTTTCTTTGACAGATAATATTATGGCATCAACATTTGGATATGCTTTCAGGCATGTGGACCACTGCAGCTGGCAAATAATACAAAATTTACACCATAACCTGGTTTATTCAGTCTAATAGAGATCAAAGGCGAATGGGATGATCGAAAATCCGAATTTCTTAAAGATGCAGACAAACTGTTTACCGTGGAAAAAAAGCCTATTTTGAAGTAAAAATGTATAGAACTGTTTAAAAGCCGTAAAATGTATCAAAACATTTTTTCACATAATTTCTTGTAGAGTTTGTTAGACCAGCATAACTTGCTGCACAAACTATGCAAGAACTGCACATTTAATCAAAATAAAATATGAATTTTCGACGTATTTATAGTTATGTTCTTGCTATCATATTTTACAATTGAGGCAGTGAGAAGCAAAGGGATGTAAGTGGACATCTTCAAGTTTTGAGTAAAACGGGTATAAAGATAATGTCTTAGGTAGGCTTCCATTGATTTTTTTTTCTAAATGATGCTGTACAGCAGCACCTACCAGTCCTACTAGTACTATCTCTTGCCCAAGACAGAGGAGAGGTTCACCAACCATGTGTCAGGGATAAAAACAGCCCGAAGTCAAAAAAGAGGAAAAATTGCGAGGCTTAAAATTTGAATATATATATATTTTTTACATTAAGTGAAATTATATCAATACTATACTGTCTTTCAAATATTAATACATAAATGTTTCTTTTTTTTACTAGTAGAAATGCTAACAAATGAATAAATAAAATAAGCTTGCATTTATTTAAGATTTTAACAGATATATCAATTCCATTTAACACTTTCATTTTCCCATAGCCCACAAATCAGGTGAAATTAAAACTTTATAATGTGACATATAATGCCATAAAACTTCCATATAATTAAACAATACAAGCTGAATTATTGGACACCATGATTACAAAATGACATTATCAGTGTAGCTAACCTTTTTGTGGAGCAGCTGGGTATATTCTATAAAAATCATTAAAAAACTAAACCCAATCTAAAACTTTTTGAGCTTTGATGGTCATTTTAAGCACTAGCATAAAAATGATTATTTTTAAATTGATAAAAAAGTTTTAAACACTATGTCATGATTTGAGAAGATAAGCATCTTTAATTTCCTATATTTACATGTCTGTTATAATAAAATAGCACATTATAATTAAAATAAATTTGAATGTATTAAGATCTTCAAGATCTATATCTTTGGTGAGCCTGAAGCATTAAAACTAGATTTGAAGAATGATGTTGGCTTAAATTAACTCGGATGGAATAGAATAAACATATTTGAATGGGCGTGGCAGTCTTCATAAAAAATAAATAAAGTATAAGAAGGGTTGAAAATATTAGTCAACAAAAAGGTATTAATGTCTAAACAGTAAAATGGCATAGCACTTAAAAATGAGAGAGTGTAACAGAAGCGGATGCAATCGGATTTCAAAAACTACATCTAACGATTGCACCCACTATCACTCTCCAGCATTTCTCCCTCCACTCCTATTTCACCCTCTTCACCAACACAGCAAAAAGTTCCTTGCTTCTTTCTACTCAAGAAAGAATGTATGCCTCAGCAAGAATAATGGGAAGGTTGGGGCAGAAAGGAGGTGAGGGGGTATTTGCGCGATCGCTAGAAAGTGACTGTGAAATGGGCGTGGCAAAACAATGAGCGTACAAGTCTTCAGCAAAAAACAAAATACATACAAGAAGAGTTGAAAATAATAGTCCACAAAAAGTTATAAAGGTTTAAGTGATAGGATGGCATAGTAGACAAAAATGAGCGAGTGTTATGGAAGCGGATGCAATCGGATTTCGAAATGCATAAACGCCGACGCTTTCTATGTCATTCTCGAGCTTTTTTCCCTCCCCACCCACAAAACGAAGTTCCTTTCTTCTTTCTACCTTAGAAAGAACATGTGAGTCAGCAAAAATCTTGACGGGGCGATCGCGATCGATCGCTGGAAAATGCTCTGCGTCCGAGAAATGAAAAAAAAATACAAAAAGCGGAAAATCGCGGATTCGCGGAAGATTTTCATCACTGCATGTGTACTGGTTATCTCCAAATTTTTAATTTTGCCACTTCTGTCCCTTTGCTTCTCACTACCTTAATTATCTATGTAAACATAATTTTATTTTAAAAGCTACATGTTTAATCTGGATTTTCAGATATCCAGATAAAAGAAAGCTGAATAAACCAGGTTCTATTTCACAGAGAAAAATATCTGATGAGCAATTAACTTCACAAAATGAAATTGTTAATCGGTTTTGGGATTTGATGCTTCTAGAATATTTTGTCTGGGGATATGTGAAGTTGCATCTTTATGCCAATAACTCTGAAACTATTCAGCACTTGGAAGTCAACATTTGACGGGTTATTGCCACTATACAATTTAATTTACTGAGAAAATTGAAAATCAGATCTTATATAAACTTTTCCAAAAACTACAGTCGGGGCAAACCTAACCTGGCAGCATCCTACTGATGTGATTAAGATCTGTGTAGCCTTCACAATGCAGTCAGATTAGGTTTGCCTCAACTATAATTCACTAAACCATCCTTAAAGTAGTAAAGCATACTATGATGAACATGAAAAAAGATTTTGATAACTACTTTTAGTTGGTTACTTTTTTGGTAGAGAAAGAAAAGAGGAATTTTAAAATCCTCAGCTTAAAAGAAAAAAAATATATTATAGTACATTAATTTTTATGGGACAATTAAAGTAAGAATGAAAATCGATAATTAATTTTCATGTGAAAATTAAGTTAACAATAACTTTCATAATATAAACATGATATAAGCAAACATCTTTAAATATATGGCGTCTTTCTACATGCGCACTGTGCCATCTATAGAAACAACAAAAATGTTGCATAGAGCGGGAACAGCATGGTTTTTTTTTTTTTTTTTTTTTTGGCCTGATAGAGAGCGTTGCTCTGTGCCATTTGTGTTTTTATCATCATGTTTGTTTTTTCAGAGTTGTGTAAAAAAAATAAAGAGTTTTCGAGTGTCAACCTTCTGCAGGAAGTCAGAAAACCTGTAATGGTAAATTTTCTTAAACTTGGAAAGTTTCATATTTTACAATATCAGAACACAAATAACTTATCAGATAAAATTGCTATTTAGGGTGTAATAATGATTTTTAGGAAGTCTACCAGATCCAGCAGTTTCTCAAAACAAAATGAAGGTATCACAAACACTTTAAAAACAGTTAGTTAAAGGAATATTTGGAAAATAATAAGTAAATATCTGGAAAAGATACATAAATAAATGCAAATCAGAATGCAGAAGTAAAGCAGATAAAGAAGAACTAATTCTTGAAATTAAACGAGACAAAAATCACAAGTATCCATGTTAAGCTAACTTGCAAAATTAAATCAATATCAATTTTTACGTTAACTCTTGGGAACATTTTTTTTGGAAGGGAAACATTCCTTAGAAAATACAGCACGGGTAGTTTCTAGAACCAAACTAACTACACAGTTTTGAAAATAAATAATTTTAAAAATCAATAAAACAGCTATTAACAATTTGATCCTTTCTGGGGGGGGGGGGCAGGAATCAATATAGAAATATTAGAACATACCTCATATTGGATAATGCTTGTAAATGAAAACTCTTTTTAATAAAATTTAAATAAAAAACATATTAATTAATAAATGAAACAAGAAAATTTAAAGCAGATTAAAATATACATTAAAGGTAAATGTACCATTTTTTCCCCAGTTAGTCAACTTATAGCATCAATAGAATTCTGAAATAATACGTGTAAAAAATGGAAATGGATAAAATTTTTGATAAAAATATAAATTGCATTAAAAATACAATTTAAAATAATATTATGCAGTAGATAGCTTTCTGAAGTTGTAGTTTATAACAAAATGCAAAGTATCCTTTGCTTTAATAAAATAGTCCTGTCATTTATTCTTTGATCATTTTAAAAACAGGTCCTATGGGGAAATAGCTTTTAATTTCTAATTTAGCAAAATTACCAATATAATGATTTAAAAAGAAGTATCTATATTTTGCAGCAATATTTTAATTAAAAAAGGGGGGGACCTGTATGCAAGTACGGTACACAACACTAAAAAACTTTTGAGAAAGTAACTTTTTAACAATTTAAGCAAAAGTACTATATAAAAGTTTTTTGGATTAGAGACAAACAAGCAGATAAACTAACACTTGGAATACCTCTTTACAGGCAGAATCAATATAATCCATTATTTTATTCCCATGTGCCTCACTAATCACAGCACCGACCATCGTATCTTCTGACATTGGATCACCAACTTTCAATTTTTTAGTGGCCTCTAGTAATCGTTTGGTAAACTCTTTTAAGATGGTTTTCTGTACAAAAACTCTGGTACAATTGGTGCATACCTAACACATATTAAAAACATTTTTTTTTAAATTATTTAAGGCAAAAATAACAAAAGATATTTTTCTATCATATTTGAAAAAACTAAAATTCAAAACAGCCAACAGATACATGGAGCACAAATGTGTTACTTTCAATATTACTAGAAAGATTTCTTTTCATTGAAGTAATAAACTTGCATTAATTCTGACAAAAAACGATTTCATAGTTTAGTAATCTTAAAAATAGGCAGCTACAGCATAACTCCTCTCACACAGTTCAGAACAGCAAAGTCTTTTATTCCAATACTAGTGGTACCCGCACGGCTTTGCCCATAGTAGAAAAATGAAAAGGTCATTTGGTTCGTCTGTAAATTTACAAATAATAGATGAATTTCTCACCAATTTGCTGTTATCATTTGCTCGCCCATGTTACGGTTCCACGTTACGACTATTTGGTAATTTACTTGTCCATGGTATGATAATTTGCTCAGTAAAATGTTCTTAAAATTGGAATAGAAAAAAAATCGAATTTTCGAAAAATCGCTCCGATGTGCTCATCGCTATGCTACAAACTAATTCTGTGCCAAATTGCATGAAAATCGGCCGAACAGTCTAGGCGCTATGCACATAACAGACATACAGACATCCAGAGAAAGACTTGCAGCTTTATTATTAGTAAAGATTATCATAGGGCACTCCATGTTATCCTCCTTGAATAGCAGCATAGCAAATAAGCAGTATCACATCCCAGATTGAAAAACACACAAAAAGTGTTACAATATCGAAAAGTGTTACGATATTGTAAATTGCATTGAAAATTTTGCAGAAAGAAACTTGAATACATTTTTTTTTAATGGCAAAATATAACATTGTTTTACAATTCAAACGCCAATATTCCTGCTTTTATAGACCCACCCATTATCACCAGTTCTTCTATTTTGTAAAAGATAAGTGATCAAAGTTTGCAACTGAAATAAATCCTTGTTCAAAACTTTTTAAATGCACACATTAAATATTATATTTCGTAAAGGACTGTTCCTCAAAATAAAATACTTATTTCCCATACTGCTGAATTGCAGGTGATTTTTTTTTCTTCTAATGCAAAAAGTATTTTTTTGTTAATTACACAAAAAAATAAACAACATATTTTTATCTTTGAATGTATTCAGTTGAATCGGCTTTTACATTTAGCACCATTAAAATGAAAAATATAGGCTATCAAATAAATAAATTAAACCTTTAAAAAAAAATAATCCCCGGATAATTTGAAAAAAAGAATAAGTTACTGAATCGCATGAAACATTTTAAAAAACAAAAACAAAAAACAAGTATTTAAGAAAACAAAAAATTTCATTAAAATAATTCACCAACTAAATGTTTTTTTTATTAAGCACTTTTATTATACTTGGCCTGTTTGTCACGGAAAAATCTGAGGCCTGCTTTTGCTCATATCTCAGCAATTAGACCACTTCAAGACTTCAGGATTTCACTAAATGATTGGCTTAATCTTAAGGTATAACTTAACACTAAAAAATTCAATTCTAAAATAAAATCATTATTTTGGTTAGGTTGGAAAACAGCAAACTTCATATAATTTCACCATTAAAAGTTTAAACCCATTGTTACAGATTTTGTTGCCTTACAACAGCAATATTAATAGTAATCATAATAAACATTTTTAATCAAGGCTTCTCTGGAGCAAGCATGAAATTTCCCCACTATCATTGCTTTGTTAGGATTTTTATCCTCATATATGCCAATAATCGAAAATGGGGCTAAGTAAAGACACATATTAGGATTTGTATCACGAGTAACTTGTATGTTGTGAAAGAAGAATTAGTTTCACAAACCTTTAACATTTAAATGGTTCTAATTAAATTAGCACACAAACAAATCCTAGAGAGGAACAAGGATTAATTTTTAGTGCCAAATGCTTATTTAGACACACATATAGTTTTTTTTTCCTTTTAGAATGAAGCATTTATATGAAAAAAAAGAGGCGAGATTTCGTGATGGTAACATTATTCTATTTCTGAAATACATTTACACTAAAAAGAATAAAATAACAGAATTTAAAAAAAATGCACTTTTCATAATGCACTTTTCAAAAGGACAAAATAACTTTTCGAGACAGAAAAGACAATATTTAAAAGTATTTCTGTAGTTTTCAATTATTCCAAGAAAATGACTCCACAATCGAGAAAAAGTGGGGCTCAAGTCATTTCAAACCAAACTTTCCCAGAAAAATATGCATGTTTCAACACTCAAATTTATGACAGAAAGTTAGATTACGATAAGATATTCTCTGCCAGACTTGAGCCGCAGAGATTTTTTTCCTCGGTAGTGGAGTCATTTTCTTGGAATAATTGAAAACTACAAAAATACTTAAGTATTGTCCTTGCTGACCCAGATAAGTTATTTTGTCCTTTTGAGTGCATTATGGAAAATTGCTTAGTATTTTTTTTTTTAAATTGTTATTTAAGTATATTAAAACCTAAGAGGGCCCACTAAATAAATATATTAAATTGTAACTAAACAATAAAAGTTTCATCAAAATTTAAAATCAAAGCATGAGTAGGAAATATGATAGCGACATAAACAATACTTTTCTGGTTCCACTAAGGTACAAAGTAAACAAATTACTAACTGCGATTTAACTGAATGTAGTATGTACAACTGAAAGCAATTCCTTACATGAACTGAATGACAGAGCACCAGTGTTTAAAAATATTATGATATTTCCCACAGTATCAAAAATATCCTACACTTTCAATCAACACAAACTACACACACACATTCTTCAAATAGAAACTGAATGCTCAAATCATCACTGCTTATTTTCATTTTCAGTTATAACAGCCATAAAATGAAAAGAAACATTTGTTTGTTTGTGAAACATTGTTCATTATTAACCTATGAAATTCATTTAAAAAAATTCATATTTCAAGCGATGTTTGTGAAAATGATATTTACAATTATTTGTGAAGGGTGATAGTTTAGTGTTTTAAACATAAAATGCAGCATGACAAATTTTGCTAATGGCTTTTTTGACTATTACATACATGAGCTCTATAACACTGATTATTTTCCTGTTAATAAGTTTATAAATATAAAATTAAAAAAAAATACATATTAATACATTACATTAAATGATATAATACATCACATTATAAATAATTACAGTACGCTTTTTTTTGTTATTTTTAATAATAAATGAATAACATCAATAAGATTACTAAATATAAATTTTAGATTGATAAATATAATCGATTGCAAATATTGTAACTCCTAAAATGAATATTGAAAATATCAGATATGACATTTTCAAAATAAATATAGAATATATATCCTAATATATATCGAGAAACCCTGCTGAGCACCTACCTCACCTTGAGTGAAAAAATTGCCAAGGAGTGTGGCCTTGACGGCGTTCTCAATGTCGCAATCGGAGAAGACCAAGAGGGCGGACTTCCCTCCCAGTTCCACAGTCACCTTCTTCATGGTGTCTGCACAGGATTTTATTATCTTCTGACCCGTGCCCACGCTGCCAGTAAACGTCACTTTGGAAATCTGAGGATGCCTGCAGATCAGTTCTCCAGTTTCATGGCTTCCCTGCAATGAAAAAAAACGAGCTGATGTGTGCATCACATGACTTCCTTTTACTCCAATTTAATGTCATTTTCTCATTATTGACAGTTTTAATGTGATTCAATAGAAAAAAAACCCCGCCAAGTTGGTGACCAAAAGACTGGCGATATATCGCCAAGTGTCCGCCAAATTATAACATCACCTGAGTTTACATCGAAATTAACAATGATTCTCCCCCCTCCAAAAAGGGGCAAAAAACGCCTTTAGAAACAGACGAATGTAATTAAATGGGGAGGTGCACAACTAGACCCCACTAGGAGTCTATGTACAAAATTTCAACTTTCTAGGACATTCCGTATACGTAAATACAGATGTCACGAGAAAACTTGTTGTAATTGACTCGGAAATCTTCAAAATGGTTATTTCACGAGTCTATATGTTCTTAGGCACTTATCCATGTGTGGTCTAGTCAAAAACAAAACTCAACTCTCATTCAGGGGTGAAATTAAGGTCGATTTTTGAGGGAAAATTTTTTGCGAATACAATACTCCCTTTTTTGCAAAAAGAAGTAAAAAGGACTGTTAAGACTAGAGATGGGAATTGTCATCCCTTTTAAGGGATTACAGTACCTCAAAGATGATCAAACGATCAAAAAATATTTTATTGCATATTTCAAAACTAAAAAATGGTCCAAACATAGGGGAAAATTTTCATTGCTTTAGTTGAAATATTTAAAGAGTTATGAGTGGCTTTAGGATATGCTCGCTATTGTGTTCTTATGGGAAAGAAAAACTTTATATTGATTTTTCTCAACTTTTTTTTTTTTTTTTTTTTGTGAGTGTGTTTTCATGTCATTAGAATCCCTAAGGATTTTTTTCTATTAAAGATACCGCTTTAAAGTAATCCATTTTGCAATTAGGATAATATATTTAACAAAACTGCGCATTGGATAGGCATTTTATAAATTATTCAAATGTTTAAAGCATGTTATATTTTAAAAACCCATTAAAAAAGTTTTTTTACATAAATAATCACAGAAAATTTTCCAATAAACACAAAAGAATGCACAGATTTTTAGAGATGATGATTGTAATCATTTAGCAAAGAAATAAAAATTTAAAGAAATAAAAATTTAATAAAAAAATATATTTTTTAGGCTTAGATTTATAGAATTAAAGCTTATTTTTTAAAATATTTTTTCATGATTGAGTGGCAGTGAGGTAAGACATGATAACCGTTTTCTATTCTAAAAGTTTCAGGTTTGATTCCAACATAGTAAAAATTGGATACCTAAATTACATTGGAAAAAAAATGAATTATGTTGACATGACGCCAGATTTACATGAAATAGTGCATTATTTCTATATAGAAATATCTTATCTCCAAGTATGGTATGGGCACAGATGAAGATAAAACAAAAAAAAATATTTTTCATGTGCATAAAATAAAACATATTGTAAGACAACAAAAAATAAACTAAGCAATTTTAATAAGAGAGAGAGAAATAAATATCATATATCATCAATTGTCCTCTTTTTAAGTGATCATACTGCAATTTATTTTAAGGAGTCTGTCTTTTATCTATGTTCGTTCATTAAGGACATATCCCTAGTTAAAAGACTGCAATGTATTTTTGGATGTCATTGTTAGATTATTAGCAGCTAGAAAAGGGTTTTGAAATTTAGGAAATGGGTTACAACAGCAATGCTCAATATGTGATTGGAACTCCAGTACACATCCACCATCCACAGAAAATAGTGTATAACTTAAGAGGGAGGGGATTTTAGGATCAAAAACCATTATTATAAAAGCATTACAATTTGTAAATAAAATTCTTTTTTTTGGCCTGTAAATAACTGTTATTCAAAAGTACTTTACATAAATTTGAAGAAAACATTCACTAATTAAACAGTACCTATCATTTAATACTTAATAACTCTTTTTAGCCTACTTTCCCAGTAAAAGTCAGAAAAAGAAGAAAAAAGCATGAAAGAAGGCTTAATGCATCTTAAAAATATCGTGAAAAACAAAAAAAAAGTCAAAAATAAATAAAATAATTAAATAAATATTGAAAAATTAAAAATTGGAAAGTAGGGTATTGAGATGGGGAAAAATGTCTGTCTGTCGGTCTGTCGGTCTGTCTGTCTGTCGGTCTGTCTGTCGGTCTGTCTGTCTGTCCCCCCCTAATAACTTTTGAATGAATAGTCCGATTCGAACAAATTTTTTTTTGTTCGAAAGATCTCGGCGAGGACACCTCATTCCCATATTTCACTTTTTGATTTGAACTATTTTTTGTTCAATTTTGAACAGTTCAAAAAAACTTAACATTAGCGCCTACGGGGAAATTCAAAGCAATTCCGAACTGTGAGGCGAATTTGCTTCAAACAAACTTTGTAGGAAAAAGCTTTTGATAAAAAAAACTTGTATATAAGATATCTTTTTGATTTGAACAATTTTCCGTTCAATTTTGAACAGTTCAAATCCCTTAACATTAGCGCCTACGGGGAAACTGAAAGTCAATGTAGATTCCGTACTTGAAGGCGGATTTACTTCAAACAAACTTTGTTGGAAATAGCTCTTGACGACCTACTCCCGACTCCGACTCCGAGAATTTAGGGGGTCCTGACACCGACTCTGACTCCTGTTCCCGACAATTAATCGGACTCCGACTCCCCGACTTCGACTCTGACTTCGTAGCTTTGGTAAACATTTATACACGGAGGACAAATGACTGACTCCGATTCTTGGATATTCGACTCCGACTCTTTTATCTCAAAATGAGATTGACTCCGACTCCGACTCCGCTGCTGTGGTTTTAACTGTGAAATAATTATTGTTGATATGATTTGTTTTTATTTTCACGCTAAAGTTTTAATTTAGGTATTTTGTTTTCGGTGAATAAACTCGAAAAATATGCGCAGACGATTTTTTTTTTTTTTTTTTGACAATGAAAATTATTTCTTTAAGTTGACATTTTATTGTTTTTTTTTATTTTGGTAAGTGCATTAATTCGTTTAAAAAATTATTTTCGGCAACAGGGGAAAAAGAAACGATTTTTTTTTATATGATGTATTTATTTTAATGAACTTATTATTATTTTTTCGTTTTGAAAGCTGTTAAAAAAAATTTTTAATGGAAAGAAGTGTATTAGCTGCTTTGTTTAAAAGGTGCTGCTATTTTATTTGTTCGTTTTTTTGAAGAAAAGTAAGGAATATTTTATTCCTAGAAATCAGCTTAAAATATTGAAAAAAATATGTTTGAAAAAATTTGCGATTTTAGCTATTTTTGAGAATATTGATCAGGTACTAGAAAGTAGTATGGGTATACGGGAAAGTAGGCTCGTCTAGTTCTAGACGGAACTTCTTGTTTTTTAAATAAAATTACCATTAAGAGTGTCCACTTCATTAATGATAGTACTTGATAATGAATTTCAACAATATTGAAATGAAAACTAAATAATCACAGCTTCTAAAACTGAATATGGATGAAGATTTCAAAAGAAAAAAAAAAAGAGGAATATTTATGAAGTTTTTGATTGGAAACTTTTTTTTTATTTTTTAAATAAAGTTTCATTTGTTTCAACACATGAAGGAGCATTTTGGGAAAATTTTGAATAAAGTGCCATAACATTACAGCCTATCAACCCAACAATTTATATCCATGTTGATTTCGCTATTCAATTCAGTTACAAATTCCATCAAGGCAGAAACTAAACAAACGAACAACACTGGATAATCAGTGTGAAGCAAATGGACTAACTTACCAGCCTACCTGAACAATATTTAAGACTCCCGTAGGCAATCCGACTTCGGAGAACATTTCGGCTAAGATGACGGATGTCGTTGGGGTGAATTCTGACGGCTTGTACACCACTGTGTTCCCACAAGCTAGAGCGGGGGCTACTTTCCAAGACATGCACTGTGGGAAAGAAGTTGCATTTCAGTGAAAGAAAATAAAAGTGACCTCTTTCAAAAGAAACTGCAGTTTGTTACAGAACTTCTCACCAGGAAACCATTCAAAAGTGTAAAATGAAAAAAACAAAAAGCAGCAGCACATGAAAGGGCATAGTAAAACATGCTTCTACATAAATTTTTTGCTCCCATATCCTCCTTATCAAAATATTTTATATAATTAAAAACTGAGCATATATACCTATGTATCTATGTATGTAACTATGTATGTATGTATGCATTCATCTATGTCCGAGTTACTTCTCCTGAACACCAGTGAACTGACCATCGAACCAGGTATAGATAGATTTGTATTTTTCTCCTCTTTATGTTTGGCTATTTAACATAATCCTCTGATAATATTTAGCGGAGATATCAATTAAAAGCTATTAATTATGCTACTTAGACTTTGACATGAAATCCCTATTTTTCGAAGGCTTTCCTCCATTCAAATTATTATTCAGTGCTTCATCTCAACCTTTTCACAACACTACTTTTATTAAAATTTGTAGCAGGAAGAAAATTGAGACAAAAGATCTGTTTCACTTTTTTTTTTCTCGAATGTGAAGAAATAAAATTCTGGCTTTTGTTTGAGGTTTTTCCTGTAATCAGAGAATTAAAAATGTTTCTTTTTTGATTATTTTTCTGGAATCTGCTGCAAAATTGTACAGAAGTTTTTTTTTTTTTTTTGCTTCGGCCTGATTGTTGAACACGCATACTTCACATAACTTTTATTTTCACAGTGAACTGTGCAAAGCCAGGCGATGAAAGTAGAAGGTCTTAAAGCCTGCCAAAACTTTTAGAAAAGTCACCAAATTTAGCCAGTTAAGGTGAGTGATGGGAGATATCTTTTACACGCTTTGAAGGTGGATGTCCTACCACACGCAGACAGTAAAATTGTCTCTGAGAAATTGGTATCTTCAGTTTCTTGCCAAGTCTCTAAATCTAGCGCTTTTCTTACAATTTTGGCAGACTTTAAGACTTTATATGTCTGAAAAAACGGGGGCACAAGGGCAGATAGTTTTTGCATCAAAAATTGTCTCAATCTGCTCTTCCAATTGCTATCGATTTCAATTTTTCCCAAAATTACACTATTCATGTGGTTCCCGGTTGATAATCCAATATTAAAATTCAAAAATTAGTTTTAATTTAGTGCTTGAAATGGTTCGTTCTCAATATACATTCTGACACAATAAACCATTTGTAGCTTCTGTGGACCGATAACAACCAACTTGCCACAAGTTAGGGCTGTGCAATGCATCATGAAACACTGGTCAAAATCGATATACTGTTGGCCCCACTTAAATGAATGCGTGGCTTCCAAGAAATATTATTCGCTTGAGAAGAAAAATTTTCTTTACCTTTCCAAATTGACAACATTTTTCTTAGAACGTAATAATAAATAAGCAATAGCTATATAAAGAAAGTGATAGATGTTATTGGTAAAAAGGCTTTGAAATACAAAGTAAATAACAAAATATATTTAGAATGCGCATGAAAATTATAAAAAGTAACTTACAACTTGAGTTACAAAATCTTTGTTTGGCACTTTTCTTCAAACATTTTTTTTTAAAAGGCCGTAATAGGGGTTTGCTTGCTAAAGGTCTTTCAAGAACAATTTTCTT
This sequence comes from Uloborus diversus, assembly GCF_026930045.1. NCBI lineage: Eukaryota > Metazoa > Arthropoda > Arachnida > Araneae > Uloboridae > Uloborus > Uloborus diversus. The sequence goes on along the minus strand of NC_072735.1, from coordinate 178,030,186 downwards.
GCTTCTTTTTTTCCATCTTCCTCTACAATTAATATCCATCAATTTATTATTTTCTGTATATTTGTATTTTTTGTGTTACTCAATTTAATTATCGTCAGCGCTATTTATTGCTTTTGGCAATGACAACTACAAAAAAAAAAAAAAAAAAAATAGATAGAATAGTGGAAATGTTTTGATGGAATGTGAATGTTGTTTTTCTCTCCTGTCATTGGTGGAAAATATTATTCTTACGTGAATAATTTTTACTTAATTTCTTTTTAGTTTGTTCACCACTTTCTCAACGAGAATATTTGTAAAAGCTGACCAACATTTGGTTAAGTAGGGATCTTTAACATTGCGTCTATGGGGCAAATATTCTGCTCCGAAAGGTATTATTGGTATAAGTGGGATATGTGTTTATCCGTTACCCGATTAAGCGGGGCTGACAGTGTGGTGATTTTACATCACCACGGTTTGTTTTGTTTCGATTTTGTAAATTTCCTGCAGTGCCAAAATAGCAATTCGGAATCTGTTTGCTTTCTCCCCGTGCAATGCATTGAGATTGGTTCTTTTTGTGTAACTGCCGGGTTTTCGCTCTTTGCAGTGTGCCAGTTGCTCCTTCTTGTGACGTCATGCCTGCTTTCTCCCATTGAACGCGTTCGGATGTGTCTGTTCCCCGGGATTTGTTTTCCTTTTCGAGAATGTTCTCGAAGCTTTGGTTCGTTGGAAACCATTTGAAGAAGTTTTCCGTTGCAAGCTATGGGGTCCACAGAATCTGAGAATGGGGTGACGCTGGATGAGAAGCGGGGAGTTGACTTGTAGCCGGCATGTGTGAAGGTCGATTTGTAGAAGGCGTGGGTGTACGCTAAGCTGGAAATGGAGTCCAACTCGGCCCGGACTAACTATCTTAGCCAGGGGCGTAGCTAAGGGGGGGGTTTTGGGGACAACCCCCCCCCCGAAAAGTTAGTCTCAAAAAAAAAAAAAAGAAAAAGAAGAGAGAAGAGAAAGAAAAAAAAAAGAAGAAAAGGAAAAAATTCCAAGCGATTATATATATATATATTAAATATATATATATATATATATATAAAATATATATATATATATAAATAAATATATATATATATATATATACTATATATATATATATATATATATATATATATATATATATATATACTATATATATATATATATATATATATATATAAAAGAAGTAACCCCCCCCCGAAAGTCGGGTCTAGCTACGCCACTGATCTTAGCAGCCTCTGATATTTTTCTTTGGAAGTACCCGTTTTTCCCGGAACACCTCCAGATAAGTATCAATTATCTATGCCATTATTTTGGAGGGTTTTCCATGCATATGTTGCAACTGTTGGAAATTTAGCCGTGGAATCAGCTTGGTGAAAAAGAACTGGGTGCTAGGAACAAAGCAATATCTTATACCAATAGTCTTTTGATCTTCTAACTTTTGAATTATCAGTGGAATTTTCCGTAATAACAATGAAAAAAAGAGATATTGGATTTGATAAATACCTGCAATAACCTCATGTAGTGTCAGAAAAGAATTCGAACTTATTATTGTTTTCTAAATCTTTGGGAAACATGTTAGCGATGTGCACATTACAGTTGTCTGTTGAAATTGAAGTTTTCCTTTTTAAATGAAGTCATGGGATGTTCTATTTTATGGAAGAATAAGCAATTTGAATTTATTTTCTGTGTGAATGGGGGAGAACCGATATGGAGCGTTAGTAAAGTAATGGTATATTTTCTGTGTGGATGGAATATAATTATTTCCTGTGTGGAGTTGTTTTTAAGTAGTGCTTATTTTTGGGTATTCAATGCCACTAGAAATAAGATAGAAGTATTTCCTGTGTGAAGTTTTAAGTAGTTCTGCTTTTTTGGTATTCTGAAGCAATTAGAAATATTTTCTGTGTGAAATAATATGGACGTAGTTTGTGCTCTGTAATTGAACATAATTCCGCCCATGTTTTCGAAAATGTTAATTGAAGATTTAATGAAGTTAAATATATATCTGTCAGAATGATAAGCAACGATTTTCATAATCCTAATTGTGAGACACGCCACTTCTATATTTGATTATTTGAGATAAATTGAAATAAAAGAAATTGATTTTTTCAAATTCTGACTCTTCATGTTGAGTTTGTGTATTTAATGAAGTATCGTAATTGTGCTGACGACACTAATCAAATTCTCATCACCATGGACTTGGGTTATGCAAAAAATTAATTGACGATGCAATCTGGAGGTAAATAATGAAAATGTGAAGAGTACGAGAGATGGGAAAAATTAGTGTTTCGTATGTTATATTTTCCTCATTGGCAATTTTCACTGTCTTGAATCTTTCCTGGAATTCTAGCATCAAGATAATAATCCATGAAGATATTCTCGAACACCTCCTTAATAGAAAAGAAGTTGAGAACTACCACTATACAGATCGGCCGTCATCAAGCATCAGTTCCCATATTGATAAGTTCAATTTTCATTATCACCTATCTTTCATCATATGTCTTTTTATATATCACCCAGCATACTATACATCCATTTGTCACCCGTATCATTTCATGTCAACCGTTCCGTCATATCACCACCAACCACCTTCTATCATCAAATTTTATATCATTTTTTGATATTGATTAAAAATCAGCACAGACAGTATTTTGTCATTTTCAACCCACCAAATTTCACCAAACCTTACTTATGTTCTCAAAGGTCAAGAACACCATCACAGTTAGTTTTTAGTTCAAGTAGAAACATTATAAACAATTTAAGAGCACTTCTCTTCAAACATACAAAAACATATATATATATATATATATATATATATATATTCTATTTTCAAAAATAGATTCAGTTTTAAGACAAAATTCATCTTAATCATAAGATATTCTTTAAAACAATTTCTTGCTGGCTCTTGGGCTTTTTGAGCTCATTTCATAATTACTTTTTGGAATAACATTAAAGTTTAAACAAGCAATTTTTAACTGAAGTACAGTCGACTAAAACCAGTTAAAACTTTTACTGTAGTAAAATCTCATCTATGAATAAAATATTAATAATGTCTTTTTCTTGTAATCTCAATTTTTCAAAAAATACTCAGTTGAACTTTAAATTTTATGTTCACATTTTTCTATTTATGAGTGATTGTTTTTTTTTTTTTTTTTTAACAGGTGTTAACTTTTTTTTTTTTGCTTCTTATAAAGTGATGCATCATAACATAGTGATGTATGGTTGGCAATGCATCACTATGTAGAAATTCTTACATCACACAGCTGTACTTTAAATAAATGCAACTTTGTGCATTTATTATGTTGCTTTTCTTACTATTACTTTTTCAACGAAAAGTTATTTATTCATTTCTTAGGCATTGTGTTTTTTCTTTATCTCATTAGCGAACCCAATCTTACCTGAAAAGGAAAGTTCCATGCACCTATGCCCCCTATGACACCCAAAGGCTCTCTTTGTACCATTGCAAAGTTATTGTCAGACAATGCATGATGATAACCTGAGAAGAGAAAAAAAGAGTTTCACAAATGATTCAAAAAGGAAAACATCAAATGTGAAAAGTAAATTGTCTTTTCTGCACATACTGATATAAAAATCTGAAAGTTATAAAAAAGCATAACATAATGTTGACCTAAAATAGAAAGATTACAAAAGTATGGAAACATGGGGCAAAGTGAGAAAGTAGAATATTTTCTCTGCTTTTAGCTCCACCTGTCTGGTATTATTTTAACTATATAGTACTTTGTGAGGCAGTTAGAAGCAAAGGGACACAAGTGGACATTTTAAAGTTTTGAGTAAAACACGTTTAAAGATCAGATCCTAGGTAGGCTTTGATTTTTTTTTTTTTTTTTTTCGAAATCATGCTATACAGCAGCACCTACCAGGGCTACTAGTACTATTTCTTGTCCCAAGACAGAGGAGGGGTTCACCTACCATTTGTACTGGTTATCTCCAAATTTTTAATTTTGCCACTTGTATCCCTTTACTTCTCAGTACCTCATATGTAGTCTATTCCAGTCAGGAAAAAAACACCGTTTAAGGTTAAAACATTTGGTAATACAGGCAATTTTTAAAAATGATACTCATATTACAATATTATATTGTAAGTCAAAAATTATTTTTGTTACTATAAACGATGAAGTTATTGATATTAACATTTTAAATATTAATTGAGATTTCCTAATATTCAATGCAGTATTAATTCAGTTAATATTAAGATTATTTGTATTTTAAATAAATTGTACAATTACAATTAATCAAGTGTATACGGGGCAAAGTGAAATAGTTTGTTTCATTTACTCACTCAACCATTTAATATAAATCACTTACATTTTTATTTATTAATTAATTCATTAACATTCCTTCATTTAGTAATTCATATATTTATTCATTAATTTACTTATTTTGTTATTAATTTATTCTTTTACTCACCAATTATTTTTTTCTTCATATATTATTAATTTATTTATTCATTTAATTATTTGTTTATTGTTTCATTATCTTTTCATATATTTATACAACCTTTTATTTACTGATTCTTTTAATAAAAAATATGTTTCAAATCGAATAGAAAATATTTCAGTAAAAAAATATTTTATTTTTCACTTTTCCTCATAAAAAAAGAGGGAAAATTTTCCACTTTTTTTTTTTTTTTTGAAGCCTCAAATTTACTGCCAAAAATAAAAAAATTCTGTTTCAATGCAAGTTTTATTATAAAATACAATGTTTTTTTCTTTATGTACTGTAATTTTCACCACAAATGCCCGATTTGTTCATTTTGAAAAAACTCAGTCATCTTAATCATTTCACTTTGCCCCGCATTTGCCTACTATACAGTAAAAAAAAATATAAAGACAATGTTATATCTCAGGCGTTTTAAGCAAAAAAAAAATCCATCCTTTCCTCAGGGAATTAAACATTTCACAAACTTTTCCAGGTTTTACAGGTGGGTAAACACCGTGCATTAATTGTTACAAATAAAATGCCAGTACTGATTAAAAAATAACAAAGCCTCAATAAGTAAGAAAATAATTATTAGAAGAAGAGGTTTAAGCATGACTTTGATTAACAAACAAATAAATAGTTATAATTATTTTTAAAAATTCAATAGTATAAACAAAATTGTCGCATTTTCACAATAATTGAAAGCGTAAAATTTACTTTAAAGCAAAAAAAAAAAAAAAAAAACATTCTAAGAAAATTTAAAGATACCTTTATACAAAAGGTATCAGTGTATTTTTCCTTTGTCTAGTGATTAGAGAAGTCTGATTGCAATGGGAAGGTCCAGGTTCGAATCGCGGGTCGGGCATGGATGTACTTTCTCTTTTCTGTCATTCTCCTTTCTTTGTGTGAATGTGTTATGCTGTGAATGGTTGCCTACCCTATAAACGAGTCCTTATGGCATGTGTGTACTGTAGAAATCGAACTTCACACCTACAGTTGGAAAAGTGATGCAGTACACCAAATTGCCAGCCTAGCTGGCACACGACAACAACAGAATTAGAAGGGGAAAACCTTTTTTTTTTGACGATACAATGTTCATAAGAAACCAGTAACAAAAGAATTTATTAGGAGGAAGTTTTCATGCTAAAGAGATTATATAATGGGAAAAAACAAATAATTACTCAAAGGAGAAATTATAAGAAAAAATAATAACAAAATGAAATTAAAAGAAAAAAAATCATTTGATTCCATTTAAAGATACACATATTCATAAAATTAAGGGGTAAATGTAAGAACTTAATTACATCTAACTTTAAAAGTCAGCAATTACATTTGGTGTTTTAAAAAAAAAGTAAAATAACTTTATTTTTTTCAACTCATTACATTGCAAACTTAATAATGCTATTGACTTAAGTTAATGCTACTGATAATTTAAAACACAATTTTTCAAATTGCAAGTTTCATCTTTTAAATTTTAGATGAGAAGAGAATAAAAATTAATGGAATGCACAAAGCTTTGCTACAAAATGCTATTTAAGGTCAATCCTCATAAAACTACATTGAGTAGGGTCTGGTGGGGGAAAGTGGTCAATGGGGTAAAGTGGTCATACGTCAAATAAATGGCTATAGCTTGGAAATAAATGTTCGAATGAATGTGAAAATTTTATTTTAGAGTAAGGCAGTTAGAAACTACATTCTAAATACAAAAGTTTATAACTGGCAAAATTTGATTCGGTAAAAAAAAAAAATTTGCGTGAATATGAAAAGTTTTAAAATCTAAACACCTATTTTAACATCCTTGGAAAATTTTGTTTGTTAGAATTAGGAACAGATTGACTGTACAGGAAGCTTCCTACATGTCACAAGAACTCTTACTCATTAGCAGTTAGCTGAATCTATTTTAGATAATTTTTTAGAACAATTTAAGTAAGATGGGGTAAAGTGGTCATAATATTAGGCTTAACGAATATTGTTCTTCTAATGTCACTTAATCTTTAGGTATAAGGCAGATACAAATTAAATATAAATTTTACTTAATATGTATTGTTTTTACAGTAAACGGGGTTTTATATACGAGTATATGCGTATATATACTCGTGCAGACACTTACATAGACGTATTCACATAAATGCGCCAATAAATACGTATATAGGTATCTGCAAGTATTTTTTATCCATACAGCTATACATTCTACTATACACGTATATGCTCCCTTATACTCGTATATATAAGAACACTTATATACTCAGGTAGACACGTATATACGAGTACCAACTCGAGTAGACACTTACATACAAACATATGATATAAAAGTATACAGGGTGAGTTTACATTCTTGAGCAAATTATTAAAAGGTGTTTAAGGAGAGGATAAGAAGCAAGAATCAATAAGGAACATATGGTCACAAACACAATGCTGACGCGCTACATGCACGCAAAGTGAGAAATTGATGGATGCTAAAAAAACCACAGATTTATATATATATATATATATATATTACACAACATGAAAGTTTTAAAGCGATTTATGAAATTTGTGGCCTTTAGCTGTAATACATGCGTCGCATTCACAGATCCCTCTCTGTTGCAATAACGAAACTTTTGAAAAACTTTCATCAGCCGTTGCGCCTTTATTGCGATGCGTGTATTAGAGCTACTACAGACCGTAACTTTCAACAACTGCTCTAAATATTTTTTAAAAACTAAAATGTTAGAAAAAATCATCTTTGTGCAACACATTTGTGCCCTGCTTTGCATCCATCAGTTTCTGGCTTTGTGTGCATGTAGTGCGTCAGTGATTATAACTTCCTTATGATTCCTTGATTCTTTTCCTCCCCTCTCACGCCTCTTTGATTTTTGCCCATGAGCTGAGATTCACTCTGTAAGCCGACATGCATATAAGCGTATATTCTCCTGTATACATACATGTACTGGTGTATACGCATAAATGTACATATACATGTCTATGCAGGTATATAATCGTATTTACACGTATACATGCGTATATACTCGTGCTTCCATATTATATAAACATGAGTAGACACGTACAAAGATGCATTGGATGTATCCACGAATTAACTCGTGTATACTCGTATATGTATGTATGTACACTTAATATGCGTATATACGTCTACTATACACATATATACTCAAGTATGCACGTATTTTCTCGAGATACAAGTGCAGACGCGCATATGATATTCGTTTATAAGCGTATATACTCTTATATACATGTGACACGTACATATACGTGACACATATATACATGTGACATGTATGTACTTATGTAGACACGTATACAATCCTGTAGGTAATGACGTATACATGCTTATATACTCGTATCTACACGTATATACTTGAGTAGGCATGTGCATGCATGTATCTGATGTATACATGTATCTACTCCTATAGGAACGTGTTTACTTGTGTATAACACGACACGTATATATCAGGGTTGGCAAAAACCCGGGTTTTTTTTAAAAAGCCCATGGACCCAGGGTTTTTTTAAATAAAACCCAAAAAACCCAACTGAAGCTGGGTTTTTTTAAAGAAATGTGGGTTTTTTTGTCTTTTTTTAGGGGAAAGGTGGGGTACTTGTAGCATAGTGTAGCATAAGTATATGGACAAAGCACAAAAATTGTCTTGATAGAAAAAGCTGGAAAATTCAGCGTTTTCTGAAGAAAGGTATAAAAGACGACAAAATTCAAGAATGGTGAAGTTTCAGATTTTTTAGTTCCCTTGATTACCGACAGTTAAGGCAAAGTTACTTCTCGAGTGATAAAATCTATTGTTCGTTTTTAATTACTACATTTTTTTTTTGTATTTTACTTTATTGTATTTCATTTTGTTATGCAAAACTACTGTAGAACTTCAAGTAGTTTAAATCCCTTTTTACTGAATTCCAGCTTAATCAAGACATTTCTTTGAATTTTATGTTCCCTATTTCTGTGTACAGAGTAAGAAATATTAAACTTTTTCGTAAGATAATGAAAATACTGTACATGCTATTCCATTTTTTGTCCGACCGTTTGTAAAACCTTTTAATTTCTAAAAAATATACCTTGTTTATTCGAGTTATGTGACGTGTTGGTTTGCAGAAAATAATTCACATGAGAGCCTTTTAGCTAAAGTAGTATCCTTTGTACAATCTGCAAATATTGAGAAAATCTGACGTGACAGGACTTAGTCAAGATAATTTGAGTTCCTTATTGACCAGTTGAAGGAAAAAAGTTAAATATATTTATTTAAAATCTTTGAAGCATTTTTTAATGCCTTTAAGAGTTAAGAAATACTATTAAAGTTCAAAATTCATTTTTTATGTCCATTGCCTATTGTGAAGAAGAAATAAAAAAGAAGTTTAAATTGTAAAAGTATTTAAATTAATTATTTTTTAAAAAAAAGTTCTCAGAAAATTTTAAAAAACCCAAAAGTGGGCTAAATAATGGGTTTTTTAAATGGTTTTTTTCAAAAAAACCCATTGGGTCCAACCCAATTGGGTCCAATCCGGCCAACCCTGGTATATATTCGTGTATACAAGCATGTACTCGTAAATATACTTGTAACTATATAAACAACTGAAATATACAAGTATTAGAGTTCTTTATAATAGTTTTGCATCTATTTTTAACTATGACCACTTTATCCCATGCTATGACCACTTTCCCCCACCCCATGGGGTAAAGTGGTCATAAAAACATAGGAAAAGAAAGCTTTATAAAACTACTAAAATCAATATTTTTCTTCCTAAAATTCAATGTACCGTGTTCTTTAGTAATGCAATGTAAAATAACAATAAAAAAAGTTTAAGTTTTAAAGAATTTGTTGCATTTATTATCCACCTAAGTTGAAAACCTACGATTTTATGACCACTTTACCCCACCAGACCCTAATACCTCTAATAGATGCAGAGATTCCACCGTAGTATTCCAGTACATCTGCACACCCTAAAATATCAATCCTTGCTTCATAGATTGGCTTTCCTGTATCCAACACTTCTGCCACAGCTATCTCTTCTACTCTTGTCTATAAACATCAAAAAGAATAAAAGTTACACAAATTATTTTGTACTTCAAGTTAATTATGAGGTATTAACAATTAAATGTCTGATTTTTCAAAAACTTAAATATAAAATAAAAAAGCTTTTTGACTTTGATTTCTTGATCAAATCAAAGGGAACATGAAGTGAATAATCCTTATTTAATTCAGGTATGGTGTATATAGGTGAATATTCTATTAAACATGGATTAATATTGCAAAAATAACTAAGACCAAGAGGTAAATTTTTAATATATATATATATATATATATATATATATATTTTAAATAATGATAGCAAAAACGTAACTATAAGTGTATGTACAAACATTCACTTTTTATTTTTCTCAACTTATACAACCCCATCATGATTTTACAATACATTACAATAATCTAACAAACATCATGGCATATTTGAAGCATAGGCAAAAAAATAAAAAGCTCCAATCAAAATGAAGCACAGGATTAATTTGATTTAAGTAAAAGCAACTTTTCTCACAAATACATTTAAAAAATAAATAAAACAAAATAAAAAAACTTTTATTTTTATGCTTTTAATTAAAAACTATTATTTTATAAATGCTATGCTTCAACTACAAAAACTAAATCATAAGAAATATCTGGTTTAAATAAAAACAAAAAACATCTTATTTGTAAATTTGTATTTCATCCAATCTTCTTATTTAAAAAAATCAAATAAGTTGTGAAGATTCAATTTTTGTAGCACAACACTTTCCAGCTTTTCTGATAAACATTAATTTTCAAATTGAAATTTTACTGCTGCAAGCTTCAGATTATCTCGTAAGACAGATTAAATTTGATTTTGATATGAATTTTATTTAATTCAGTTTCTGGTTATATTTGCTGAATTAAAAAACTAATTTTATTTTTAGGAAAATAGAAATACATTTAGAAGTGGTGTTGGTATGGGGGGGGGTCTTCCCCAGGTGACACTCAAAACGAAATTGCAAGTTTTTGAAAAATATAAAGCTAAAACGCATTTTTAAGACTACAAATTTGAAAATTTTCCCAGGGGGGGGGGGGCGGACGGAGTGTCACCACAAATTACTGTCCCGGGTGTCATTTATGCTAGGTATACCACTACATTTGTTTATAATAAGTACACAATGAAAAGTAGTAGAAAATTCATTTTCTACAACTACTAACTGCCCTTTTGTGGAAAGCACCCTCCCCTTTTTTGGTGTGGGAAAACACTATTCCTTTGAAATATTTTCACATGAAATGGCATGCTTGGTATTTATAAACAATGGAATATGAAAAAAAAACAAAAAGTTTTAAAGTGTCCAATCCCAGCATGACTTTTAGTGATTTTAAAGAGCACAATATTTCATGTTTCAGTAATTCATTTTCCTGTAAATATTCAACGAAATAATCATTTATTTTCATCAAACATCATGCCCTTTTCATAGAAAACTGTATTTAAAAAGAAAAATCTGTAGATTTGATAAAAGTAACACACACAACATTAAAAAGAAAAAAATGACTAAATTCAAGAAAAGTTTCAGAAATGCACACGTTGCTCGACACAAGAAGGCAGGAAAAATGTAAATTCAGAATTTTACTACAGTTAACCCTTCTATATCAATACTTCTTTGTTAGTTTTAAAAAGAGAAACAAAAATTAAAAATAAAAGTTAACATTTAGTACATTAAAAAACTCAACATTTTACATTTGAAAATATTCAACATAAGCATAACAAAATTTAATTAAGTGGGCAGTCAGTACAGACGCAAATATTTATGTAAACTAGAAAATCCCCCGTCAAAGTATGTGAAAATTGCTTCTACATTTGGACGAAGCCATTGCCTAATTGGTGATATTTTGATACTTGAAATGGTAACCCTAACTCCAGTGGATTAACCCTAAACTCTAGAAGGTAGCGTTCATTGTTGACCATTTTTTCGTTTCTTCATAAGCACCAGTAAAACAGTTAACAGGGGCCTGTCCAGGATTTTTCACAGGGTCCGTTTTTTGTGAAAAATAAAATAATTTTGTGAAAAATCAATTATTTTTGTGAAAAATCAAATAATTAAAAAAAAAAAATTTTCTTGTAAAAACGAAAGTTTAGACTCTTGAGATGGTGGAAACTGCATCATTGACACTTAAAGTTGAGTGTTTTCTTTCTTTTCCGTTGAGAATATCATTCTTGAGTGTTTTTCTAGTATTTGTTGAGAGGGGGGAGGCATCGCTCCCTGAGAGATGGGCACCCCTCAAGTATCAATATTTATCTACCATTCTACATCATGTCAAATCATACTAGAAATGTTTTTTGTATAGTATTTAAAATAACTGTAAGAAAAAAAAATAGGCAGGGGTTCAGCATTTAACTTTTTAACCCAAAACACTGTTTAAGAGCACAGAGTTTCGTTCAAACCTTATAAACTCCGTGATTTTCACAAAAATAAAAAAATATTTTATTTGTTTACCTCTTAACTAAGCTTACTAAACATTGAAAATTCGAAAAATCAGATTTCCACAGCGGATGCAAAGAGATTGCAATCCTCAAAGTGAAGGAATCAAAAGTATAAAAACGGCTTGTAAAATAAATATTTTTGAAAAAATTACTTTTGAATTGCATTTTAGAGTCCTATGATAAACATATCATTAATATCTGGACACAGTTGAAGCAAAAATAAATAAATAAATAAAAAATAAACCATCGATTCAGCATTTTAATTATTGACTCATAAAAAAAAATGGAATTCCCCTTTAAAAACTTGAAATAAGCTTTGTTACAAAAATAAAGAGACTTTTCATTAATTTGCATCCTAATAAAGCGAAGTTAGCTTGAAAAAAGGAATAAAATGTGATTCTCACATTGGATGTAAAAAGATTGCGTTTTTCAAAATGTAGGCATCTATAGAAAAAAATAACGGTAAATAAAAGTTTATTTAAAGTTAATTATCCTTTTTAGTAGGTAAATAAAATAACAGTTTATTTGGTGAAAGTTAATTTTGTATCCTTTTACTATTCTTTGCAGTTCTAAATTCATTTCGCTATATTATTGATGATTAAATCATGAGTGGGGAAAACTTACTACGCCTAAGAGAATGTTGACCCATTTACAACAACACCGCTAACTTATCCCTCCAAAATAACAGTTTAACATCGCACCACCAGACACTAAGTGGTGATAAGTTTGAATTTTGTAACCTTATCTGAAGCGATCACATCCGCCTCACCCATACTATTCTTTGCAGTTCTAAATTCATTTCGCTGTATATTATTGATGATTAAATCATGAGTGGGGATAAAAATGCTTACTACGCCTATTCAGAGAATGTTGACGCTTTTCCAAAGAAGTTTACAACAACACCGCTGCATAAAACAAACAAGCAAAATTATAAACCAAACTCACTTTCAGCTGTTAATTTCTTTCAAAGAAACCAACAACAGGCATTATATTTATTTGGAGGTAGTAATTATTTATAGCTTGCAGGAGCATCACAAGAGTGCCGTTTTTTTTTCTTTTGCAAAATTAGCTGATTTTGTATAAGTTGATTCCTCTAATTTAACTTTAAATATGCTGTATCATTTTAATTTGAGATTTGCTCTTTTAATAAACAATTTGTTAAAGATCCGTTTTTGTTTACCAGAATTTTGTGAAGGGTCCGTTTTGGTTGATGGGATTTTTGTGAAAGGTCCGTTTTGGTTGATCGGATTCTTGTGAACCGGATTCTCCGTTAACGGACTCAAATTTGCTCTGGCCAGACCCCTGGTTAAATTACCGGATCAAGTTCAGCCTTGTCACAATAAAGTCTTTCTTTGCACGTTAAACATTATTAAAACATATTATTAAATTACTATGCCGTGGTGTGAGTTTAATTGTTGAAACTCGCGGGTTACTCGATCATTGGCTATTATTTATAAGAGGATAAGAGAGTGAACTTACCCGAATTTTACGGGCAACTGAACATAAGATCTGACCTCTTTCTCTAGGAGATTTGCGAGACCACAAGTCAAATGCCTTGCGAGAGCTGTTCACTGCCTCGTTCACGTCTTTTTCGCCGGAGCATTGGATGTTGAACATGAGACAGCCTACGAAGAATAGTGGATTTCAACAGGTGGTTGCAATTTATCTTTTGAAGTAGAACATCATAGTAAATCAGAGGTAGATGAGATAAAACTTCAAGGAGATCTAACTTGAAACTTTTATAGCATGGAGCAAAGAAGAGTCAGAGGGGACATGATTCAGTTGTTTAAATTTATCAAAATGAAAGATGTTAATATGTTAAACTTTTTCATGGAAAGCAGGACGAGAGGTCATTGTTTTAAGCTATTTAAATCCCAGGCTAACCTGGAAATTAGGAAAAACTACTACTTTAGTAGGGTTGTGGCACTTGGAACAGCTTACCGGAAGAGGTGGCAATAAGCAAGGGGGTGGATAGTTTTAAAAGGGCCATCGATCTTCACTGAGGACTAATAACTTGACCAGGACCAGCCTATCTGGGCCCACAGCCTGTTGCAGGTCGTCACTTTTGTATTTGAAATCAAGTACCAAAATTGTGCTCTTAACATACTACAGTGGAAAACGCATAAGACTTTTCAATTTTCTGATTTGAATAAAAATAAAAATTAATTTTATTTCTTCTGTTCTAAACAAAACATAGCATAAACATCAAAAATGAGAAAAATCCACTTTCTAAACAAGAGTAATCAAAAGTATAAAAACAGCAAATAAAATAATTTATTTCTGCAACATAACCTAAGAATTGCATTTTAAAAGCCTCACAAAAAAAAAAAAAAAAATTAATAATTATCAACACAATGAAAGCAAACAAAACTAAACAAACCAGCAATTAAGCAGATAACTTTTTGACATTTTTCCATCATAAAGAACACGGAATTTCATTTGCAAATTTTGAAACATGAGTTTTAAGGAAAAAAAACTAAAGAAATTTTCTTCAGCTGCCTACTAACAAAGCGTAGTACGCATAAAAAACGAGTACAATTCAATTCTCATATCAGATACAGAGATATTACATTTCTTCAAAATAAAAAGACATCAAAAGAGGGGCCCCAAGCCCCTTCTCCTGATTCATCACTGGAATGAAACCTATATTCTTTATGCTTGCCATAAACATTTAAAGTTTTGTAAAATGTACTTAGGCAAGTCGAAACTTTTTACAGGTATATAAAATGAAAACAATACACACCAGTGGCCGGATTACACTTTTCAATAGTTCGCAAAACATCACGGGCAGAAACCCTTTTTCCATTAAGGAAATTAAGTTCTTTTACTGAATCCATGCTAAAGAACCTTTTTTGTCTTAATGCAAACTTAGATGCAATTAGTTTTATAAGCATCATTCAGTTCCGATTAAGTAGAGTAACACACCAACCTGCAATGAAATAAAAATACAATCACTAACTACGAAGGCTGAAGTTTTCATTTGTCATTAATACCAGAAAGAGATTACTAGCCCTCTTTTCACAGGTGGCAGGTTCACTAAAAAAGGTGGAGATCAAAAGAAGCGTGGGGGATAGGGGACGGCACTCTGAATTTTTATCTGTCGAATCAACTCTTGACTGATTAAATGACCTCTAAAAATGTGGAATATGGCCTAGGTTGATATTTTCCCTTCCAATTCAAAGTTTCATTCTTATAAAATAACAATAAGATGAGAATAGTTCAGGTACTTTTCCGTTAGTCGGGCACAAGGGAAAACTGTCAAATAATTTTGACCAATGCCAAGCGATTATTTGACAAATTGATGTAGAAATTCCCCAATTTTCTTACAGCCCTTGTTGGGCCTATTCCCTTGGCAAATCGGGTACAGGTGTGATATACCCCCCCCCCCCCATTTGGCGACATCCGATTTTTTGCACAAAATTGAAATATTTTTCTCGCCAATGAGGCGATAACTTTTTAAGCATGGCATCCCTGGCGAAATTAACCCGTTTACGCAACCCAAAGCAATCTTGTTCAAACTTGTTTACTTGGGTGATAGGTGTTGTTTCGTGCAATATACCTTACAGGAAAGCTTATTTTGTGTTAGTTTTAATTCAGTAGTTGTGTTTTGAAGTAAAAACATTAGAAAATGCCAGTTTCTTCAAACTTGAACGTTAATTAAAAGTTAACTCCAACGTGGTGTGTATCTGTAACATGTCATTGTCATATAATGAAGTGTTTTAGACTGAGTGTGAGGATTTATACCATAAAAAGGTAAGTTCTTTATTTTAGAATTAAAAAAAAACTCTCACTTTCAAAATTCTTTGTTTTTACAAATCCTTGAGGGGTTCTTGTAGTTTTTAACTTTATTTTTACTGTATGTAAATTATTTTTACAAAAATAGTGCGGTTATTTTGTTCTAAAAGTTAATTCTTATCGATGCCACGAATTATTTAGACATTCTATGAACGTGCCTCCTTTAGGTACTGAATTTTTGAAAATAAGTTGACAGCATTTTATAAAAATATAAAGGTGTTATTTTATGTAAAATATAATAGGTATTTTGAAAGCATGTCTGGATAGCAAATGAATGTATTAATTTGGCAAATTAATGCTTGCGTCCGGCTAACGGAAAAGTACCAAAGTTCATTTTTTTGGAATTCTTAGTATTTATTTTGATGAAATAAATCAATATAGCATGTAAAACTTCAGTCTTCAATTGACCATTAATTTTTAATTCTGAAAAGTGAGAGAGCAAGGCATTTTACTTTTGAAGGTAAGGGGGTTGTTAGTCTTATTAAAAAGTGTCAGAGGTGAAAGTGATGATCGCTTCTGCAAGAGCCAGGAATCGGAGCAACCACTCCTGCACTATTTTCATCATCAAAGATTGTCTAAATGTCAAGATTTTAATTTCAAAAAGCTCCGCGTGAGATCACCCGAACCCTAACGTCACTAAAGATAGCTTAAAATTACAATTTAAGACTTCAATTTCAAAATATTTCAGGTGGAGAGTTCCTGAATAGACTCTCCATTTCTTTATTTTATAGACGGCTTAAATTTGCTTCATTAAGACTTCAGATTCAGGATTTATTCCAGGAAGAGAGCCCTTTTATCCTTATATCAATAAAAATAGCGCAGAACTACATTTTAAAGACTACTTTTAAAAAAAATCATTGGGTTGCCGATCGAATCTTCTCTGAAATCCTCAAAAGAAATGTAAACTGAATGTTTAGTACTTAATCATCTCAAAAAAATTTACTGCAGGAAAAAAAACCTACAAACCCTTTGTTCCTCCTTAAATCACTTAAGTATAGCCTGAAACAAGTTTATAAAGCTTCAACTTTGCAAAAATTTCAGGAAAGAATCCTGGAACTCCTGCCCAGTAGCAGCAGGAGTGGCTCTTGCCGGGGCGCAGCAGCCAGGGGGGGCAGCATTTTGACTGATTTTTAAAAAAATAAAAAATTTAAATTTTTTTTTTGTTATCTTAGAATTTGAAAAATGCTTTTCAAAATTTTTTTTAAAAACTTGCAAGAAAATAGCTAGAAAAGGGGGGGTACCTATATATATATTATATATATATTATATATATATATATATATATATATATATATATATATATATACATCACATCTATTGAGAAGAAACATTGGACATCATTGAAAATAGTTCTAAAAAAGAAAATAAGAAAAAAATTACAATGCTGCCTTGCATCTGTCAAATTTGTTAATCAAAATGTTCCAATTGTTTTTTTTTTTTTTTTTTTTTTTTTTTTTTGAGGTCACAATGACCTTTGACGACTTTCCATCTGGAAGATCCTGGGAGGGAGGAGGCAATTTCTTCAAACGTTTTTTTCTTTCCAATTTCGTAAGTTTCAATGAGAATACACAGTGTATTATATTTTTTAATTGATGGGAACCTTACTTTTGGATCAACCCTCAAACATTTATTTTCAAAAAAAAAAAAAAAAAACCCTAGATTGTATTTTATCAGTTTTCCCAGAGAAGAATAGGGTCTTAAAAGGGGTTATGTCCAGCTACAAATAGGGATGTTTGGAGTACAACAGACCTTCATTATAGGTGAGTTTACTTGAGTGAATCAACAGATACTGATTTGGTAAATAGATTAATATACATAATTAAAGATTAAAATAATGATCTAGAGCAAATTTTTAAAAATTTGACTTTTGACAACATAAGTTTAAACTTTAAAAATATTCTGCAATATTCGACCAAAAAAAGATTAAAAAGAAGAATATCTTATCAGCAACAGTTCTTTAGGATCAGAGTTTTTTTAAGCTTTTAACCTAGCAGCTTCTCTCTATAAGATGCATTATTTCACTGTTATTAAAAAATAAATAAACAGAAAGGATTCAGCATGGAATTGTACCCGCGTCACCAGTGGCGTAGCTAGACCCGACTTTCGGGGGGGGTTACTTCTTTTACATATATATATATATATATATATATATATATATATATATATATATATATATATATATATATACAGGCGCGGATCCACGGGAGGGGAACTGGGGGAACGTTCCCCCTCCAAAATCCCAAGTGTACCTAAAAATTTTCAAAAGAGAGTACGGGAAAATAATTCCGTTTTTCAAAACTTGAACTATAAGAAAGGCGCCAGAAAAAGTAAGGAGAGAATTTCAAAAGCGGATCTAAAAAGAGGAACTGCTGGAATGTCCCCCCCTCCTCCCCACACACACTTTAGAACGTGAACTAAGGCACCAGGAAAAGCAATTAGGCATCAACAGAAACGGATCCATGGAGGAAACTGGGGGAACCTTCTCCTCCCCTCAAAACCCCCATATATACCTAAAAATTTTCACAATAGAGTAGAAAAAATCTTCTGTTTTATAGAACTTAAACTCGAGGAAAAGCTCCAGAAAATTCGATCAAACAATAGCAGAGGCGGATCCCTGGAAGGGAACTGGGGAACGTTCCCCTTCCTCTAAATTCTCATGTGTACTTAAAAATTTTCACAATGTATTACAGCGAAGTTCTCCAGTTATATAGAACTTTAGCTTGAAGAAAGGCGCAAGAAAAAGATAGGAGAGAATTGCAAAAGCAGATCTAAAGAGGAGAACTGGGGAATGTTCCCCTCTTCCCTGCATAAAAATAAATAAATAAATAAAGACAAACCTGTTTAAACTGTTTTTTGCATTTATTTGGTGAAGGATTGATCATTATATTTAAAGCTACTGCAATTCAGTGGCGCTATTAGAGGTGGAGGCTGGAGGGGGGGGGGACACAGGGCGACAGGATCCGTGATCCCCCAGAAGGCCGAGTAGAATGTTTTTGTAAAACATTTCCTACAATTAAAGAGAACAATAGAACGTACCTTGGAAACAGTCGCCTTTTTTAGTCGGTCTAAAAATAAGAAAGTCTTCATAATGTCGGAAGTCCGCTTCCTCTGCCAATACCTTTAAAGCGCGTCTCAAATCTTGTTTTCAGGACTTCAATTTTGAAAATTTTAAAGGGGAGAACTACCTAACACCTCGCATTCTAATAACATCGAGAATCGTTTAAAATTGCTTTTTTGGAGCTTCAATTTTTAAAAATTGCCAAACCCCTGACGTTACCAAATATGGTCTACAGTCATTTTTTAAGATGTCGATAACGAAAAATTTCCGGACAAGGGTCCGAATGCTCCTGTAGAAAATCTGAACATTAAAAAATTAAGGTTTTGAAAAATTTAATGGGGAAAGTGTTTAAATCCTTTATCACAGAATATTGCTCAAAAACTTCGTTTTCTAGGACTTCAATTTCGAAACATTTTTTGGGAAAAGCCCCAGAACCGTACTGCTCGAAGTATTGTCAAAGTTAGTCTGTAACTGCGTTTTTGGAATTTCAATTTCAGAAAATTTAGCGGTGGGATTTTCGATTTAAATCTATTTTTAAAAAAAACGGATGCAGCCCCCCAAAAAAATCCCATCTCTGACCCTATTGTCAATAAATATCGCCTATAATTGTGTTTTTAAAACTTTAATTTCCGCAGGCGGCCCCCAAACCTTTCTTTTTCGTAACATCACCAGAGGCCGTCTAAAACTGCGTCCTTAAGACTAGAATTTCAACTTTTTTTTTCAACAACCGCCCTATCAGATGGTGAAAATTTTAAAAGTGCACCCTCTATAAAACTTTTGTGGTTGAACCACTGGTGCAAATATTATTTCCTTTAAGCACATACAAATAGAAAAATGAACAAACTTTTTAAACTAATTATTTAAGAATTGTACTTTTAGAATTTGTAATGAATACATTTTTTTCATAAGAGGCATTAAGAAGCAGTAGATACGTTGTAAAACTCAATATTTATGGTTATTTTTAATGAGTAATTTCATATAACTCCCCCACCCCCATAAACATACTTGCTAGAAAAGTTCCCCTCCCAAATCCATAGTCTGGATCCGCCCCTATATATATATATATATATATATATATATATATATATATATATCATCGCTTGGAATTTTTTCCTTTTCTTCTTTTTCTTTCTTTCTCTTCTCTCTTCTTTTTCTCTTTTTTTTTGAGACTAACGTTTCGGGGGGGGTTTTGTCCCCAAAACCCCCCCCTTAGCTACGCCCCTGCGCGTCACTTCGAAACCTAGAAATTACGCATTAAAACAGACCAAAAGTTAACAGTAAATGATTTTTTAAGAAGTATCATGAATTCCTTTTAATGCCAACTGTCGAAATCTGTTAAAAATGATACTTACAAGTATTCTTCACATTTAAGAATTAATACCCGGTAAAAGTATATTTGATGAAAGATTTAATGAAGTTCTAACGCCCTAAAAGAGTATTATTATGAAAATAAAATGTTAAAAATAAAACTTTTTAGCGAATAAAGTGTCCAAATCACTTACCACCACCGAACGAGAAGAGTTTTACATAGAACTGGTACATCGCTTATTAAATTGAACTTTGGCTCCTCGCTTGCGCAAACATTTGTTGACATTAGAACAACGATAGGTAAAGTTGCGGTTAGGTCAATCATTCGGAAGAAACCAGATTAATGGCAACTGAAATTCTAAATACATGGAATACTAAATAATTTCATTAGTTTTGCACGAAATAAAAACTAAGTTGTCATTTTCAGTCTTTTAAGTTCTTTTTCTTGTTCTGTATAATTTTAAAGAGCACCAGGCATATGAGTGGAAGCTCTCAACTCGGTATTGTTTATGTTTCCCGCCGGCTAAAACTCGAGTTAAGAAAGAATTTAAACTTGAATTTGTTGTCTGAGCTTAATAACTGAACTAGAATGGTTAGTAAAAAAAGAAAAAAATAGACAAGTATTTCCTATTTCTTATTTAAGTGCAAACGTTGTGCTTTTGTTAAGGAACATTTTAGGTTCTATAAAATAAATATACGTGTTCTGTATTTTTAGGTTTTGCTTAAAATTTGTCTAAACCATAAATGAACCCGTACATACAGAGCTGAATTTGCATGAAGTCTCAGCTTCTGTGCTTCTTTTAAACTCTGCATCTTGTTTATTTCAAAGCAGACCGAATTCATGCTATTCACGCATTAAAATAAGGTCTGCAGACGACAAGGTCCCCGCACTTCTGTCACAAATTCAGCCCCGCATGTGTAATACTTATAATGTGAATTCTTTTTCAGTTCTTCGTCTGTTTTCAATGTAAACTTTTTACTGGTTTTCAAAGCCATTAAGTAATTTCAATACCAAAAATCAATTTAAAATTTATATATTTTTTAAAACCTTGAAATTGAAGTTTAATTTTATTACCAGTGGTGTGCTCAACCTCCAGCCGACTAGCTCTGTGAGTAACTGGGGAGATTTTAATAATTGAGAATCTGGCGATCTCTTTCCATTGGCATCAAATTTTTGACAGCATGGCATGCGCAAGGGAAATTTTTCCTTTGCAAACATAAATAAAAGGGAAAACTTAGGGTTTATATTCTGAAAAAGCTTTAGAATCACGTAATTGTAAAGTAATAAAATATTTATGACATTTAAATGTAATTTAAGCAAATACATTTTCTAACCAGACAGCTATTTTCCAAAATCTGAAAGAAATATCAATTCAATAGCTGCAGTGAAACAAAAAAGGGGGTGTTTTGATAGTTGGGATTTTAGAGCAATAACTAAATTTTGGGCAGCAGTCATTTCATTCGCCACTATCGGCATCCCCGAAAATAGTATAAATGTATAACTCTTTAGCATGGAAAAAATTTGGCTTCAATTGAAAAAAATTGAAAGTCAACTATTGAAATCTTCCAAAACTAGACAAGTTGACTATCTTCAGTTTAGTGATTTTTAAAATCATGCCAAAAGTGCTTAATATTCTGAATTTGAACAATTTTTATGAGACATTTGGCATTCAACAATCTGGCAACAGTAAGAAAAATTGCCAAGAAGCTCAGTAGTCGGTTATCGAAATCTTACTACTAAAACAGGCTCAGAGCTGCGTGGAAGTTTCGCTATTTATATTAAGTCGAACAAGCAAAAAAAATCATAAGAATGGAAAAATGTTAACAAACATAAATAAAAGAACTTTTACGCAAAGTTTAATTTGCGATTTTGTGAGTTAAATTGCTCTGGACATCTACAAAATTTATTGACAGCTTTATACGAGATTAGTAGGGAAAAAAGAATAGGAAAATATTTAGGTGCATAAGGTTACCACAAAGCAAGAGAGGAAACGGTTGTAAAAATAAAATTATTTTCTCCAAAAATTTGAAGACCGTGCCAAATTCCCAATTATTGAAATATCCCCTGAAACTGATCATTGCGACTCATGAAATGTTCCATGGGTGCCCATATGCAAAATTTTAAAGGGGGGAGGGGCTCGGATATTTCCTCCATGGTTTATCATAAAAAAAATTCCCCATGGAAACCGATTTCAGTACAGATTAGACTTATTAAAATTTGAAATTTTTAATAACTTATTCATTAATGACTGATGAAAAAATATTTTAACATTTTTGCAAAGAAAAAGTACTAATAGCTAGGAAGTTCTAATTTCTAAGGGGCTTGAGCCCCACTTGTCTTCCAATATTGGCACCTTTGGAATGTTCTTTGTTACGAATCGATAACTCCTGGAACCTACCAAAGCACCTGATTTCATATGACCATAACTCAGCAAAAAAACTGAACAATTTGAATGTTTTTTCTTTCTATGAAATCAGAATACATTACTCAGGGCCGGATTTAAGGGAGAGCAGGCGGGGCTACTGCCCCAGGGCTTCCACAACAAAGTGGCCCCCACAATAAAATTTTTGCAAAGTATCCTAACTTTCACAGGTCAGCAAATTTTACGTTTTTTCTCCCCTATAAATTATAATAAAAATATAAAAAAATAAATAGTAACTTCAGGGTGTAGTTACAATTAAAGTTCTAATCGAAAATATTGGATATATACATATATATCAAAATATTCATATATATATCAAAGAATTGGATATTTTTGAAAGTATGATGATCTTTTTAAACCCTGATTAGAGGCATCCACTCCGGGGCCTCCACGCTTCCAAATCTGGCCCTGACATTACTCTTCACTAGGCAGTGCATATTGCATAATGCTTTTTCTATTTCTATGAAATCAGAATGCATTACTCTTCACGAAGCAGTGCATAATGCTTTTCCTCTCTTTCTATGAAATCAGACTACATTACACTTCATTAAGCTGTGCATATTCAAGCATTAAAAATTTCTTAACTCCTTTAAAAATAAAATGCAGCAAAGCTGACACAATGCAGAAAACCTTGTATTTGAATAAGTCTTTTAGTCTATAGGAAATTCTCTAAATTTTATAAATATAGATAATTTCGTTTGTGTTACCAATTCAGTTGAGATTTGTCCGAAGAAAGTGATAAGCATTGTTGCGGAACCAAGTAAAATGATTTGATAGAGAATTGCCTTGTTAAAAATAGTCTGTATGGACATGACAAAAAGTGTCTCTCCCTTTTCTGCTTCCTGAAACATTTTTCATTTCAACATGTCACTTGATACATTATATGTTTCTACATATAGCTTAAATTTTGGATAATTTCTAATATCTTAAACTTATTTTCATGTTTTATTTTAGATATAGTTTTTATAAAATATAGATATTTAAATATTTTAAAAGCAAACACAAATACAGCTATATTACAATTATATTGTCTATAAGGCAGTTTTTGTATCATATGAAAAAAAAACATCCAAACGGTCAGGTGAAGAATTACATTGTAAAGTAGATAAATATGTCATTTGAAATTTCTTTGTCACTTTGAAATTTGGAACGCGGTGCTTCCCCACAATCATTTCTGCCTAAAATTTAAAAAATATATCATAATAAATGTCAGAGGGTAAGTAAATAATTATTCAAGTTCTGTTTTAATCACATATTATGACAACAACAGTAAAATTGCACCCCTCTCCCCTTCCAACTATCTTATGAAAAATTTTGGGACTTAAAAGATAAAGGTGTTGATACAGGGGAAGGTGGCAGTGGGCTGTCCATGGTACAGACTGCGGCATTAAAATTTTTAGAGGAAGGTTAATTTGAAAGAGACTTTGATGCCAGTTTCATGGGGAAATATGCTGGAGTTAGATTGGTCTAATAATCAGAGTTTTAACCTCATCAATTGCATAATTTTCAATCATTGTAGCTTCAATATCAATTAATTTCATCCATAGGCAGCAGGTACACCGAAAAAAGAGGGCAGGGGGACAGCTTATGTTTACTTTTTTTGAAATTGAGCAATTGAAATTTGACGTCACTTTGATTAATATTTAACTTCCCTAAAAAAAATTCAGGACGCTGCTTAAAAACCATGACAGATGTCCACTGTAGCCTCCCTCTTCCAACTCAATGCTCCAATTTCCTTTTTTGTCAAAATAGTAACGTAAGAAAAATATAAAACACACTCTCATTGAGTCGATTCTTCTTTCTTTAAACACGTGTATCAATCTATTTTATCCTTAGAGCAAGAATTAGCAAATGGAGGGAGCTATTTCAATCATTGGCTTATATAGCAAAAGCTTAGGCAAAGAGCTCAAGTTACATGACTCAACAACTTAACTAATCTTGAAGAAAGTTTGGTCATGGCCATAATATACTAGTTTCTGTTATATTTTGAAATGAATTCTTGTATGAAAGCAAAAATTATTTTTTTATTGTATTTATTGTTATTTTCCAGCTATTCTATTCATTCTTCAAATCCCTCGTGGGAAAAGATGTAGTAGTTGAGTTAAAGAATGACTTGAGGTAAGCAGATTCAAAGTAGTTTTGTTTATTCGAGTGCTATACCTTTTAATTGGTTTAAAAATATTATTCATTGTGTGTGATAGAGAAATCGACAAGTTAGTAAGAGACCAGAAAAAAAAAACAGTTTATGTCAAATGAATTTTAAGTATAAAATGAAAGAAAGGGGGGCTGAGTCCCCAGTAGCAGAAACTTTCTAGCCAGTCTGTGACACTGTTTTGGACGGTTGAAAATAATCTGCAGCATTATTATTAGTTTTATTTTAAGTTTTCATAAAATACACAAGTCCCTTGAAAGGTCAAGATTCAGATATGTTCCAACTGGCCAGTGGCCACTAGACCGGAAAAACTTAGTGGCCCCCACCGTCGCCGAGTTTTAAAGTATAAAAAGGGTGGGGGGTGGGGGGGTTTCTACTTTCATAAAAATAAATAGAACTCTGCACACTATGAAAAACAATTATTCAATTCATATTTATTTGAATGTAGAAATTCAAGTTAAAATAGGAATTTTAATTTTTTTTCAAAAAATGAATAAATTAGTGAATGCGAAGTTGGCAGGAGACTGCATTTTAGATGAATGTTTTGGTTTATAGCAGAGCTTCAAAAGCAATGACGGTCAAATACAATTGTGCAGTTAATAATTCATTTTTCATGAAAATAATTTTTGAAAAAAACATGACTTATTGTACATTTTCTGCTACCTTCAATAGTTTGTATTGAAGTAAACTGCTCAAAACTTGATCCAATTCTTTTTTTTTGGGGGGGGGGGAACTAAGGCAAGTAATAGTCTTGTCTATTTCCATCTTGCGAATGACCAAACATGGCGTCAACGCGAAAAATTCAATGATTATAAATAGATGTTTTTAATTTGTAAAGTAGTAATAGAGAGAGATTCAAAATCCTTGAAATAGTCGGTTTTTTGCATATTCAGGGGCCAATCCAGGATATTTTTCTCGCTACCTATTTTTGTGAAAGTATTGCATCATTCTATTTTTGTGAAAGTTTTTTTTTATCAGTTTTGTATTTGTGAACTTTTAGAGGCATCCTAATTTTTGTAAAAGAGAAGTAGAACAAGTGAAATTTTAGTTTGAAAAGTAAATGTCATCTAGTATTATTTTTAACAGGTTTTGTTTTTTGGGAATGGGGGGGGAGCTAAAAACCTAAGAAGTACCAAAAATACCATCGTAATTTCAGCTTAATGGGCTATGTACTGTGTACAATATTGGAAATAGTGAGAAAAATGTGGTTCCCCAAAACATGTTAAAAGATTGCGATAATATTGCATAAATACACTTTGGTGAGAAACAGCTAAAAATTAGTTAAAATACCACAAAAAGGTTGCTATTTAAGCGATTGTTCATATAAACTTGCTTAGAATTTTGTTATAAGTAAATTTTGTTTTAAACAGAGAAACAAATTTTAGGAACTGATGTGATATACCCCACCCTTGGCGACTTTTTCCTGTTGGCGCCAAGAAAGTGTCGCCAAGAAAACGATGTATGACGACATATGTCATACATCGTTCTTAACGATGCTTTTTTAGCGCCAACAGGAAAAAACCAGATAAGAAAACATGATCAAAGCACTTCAGAACACAATATATGTAAAAACAACATAAAAGCACAACAAAAAGCATCACGAATATATGCTTCAAAAATGTACAGGGCCGGGGTTTTTTGTAAACATATTAAAATACAATGAAATAAATTATTGTATTAATTACAAGTCGAAATTAATGCATTAATTTTTTTTTCATCATTTCTCCGGGATACGAGCCCTCGGTCTCATAGTACTTTCGTAATGAGACCTCGGCCCTGCCTCGGTCTCATTACGAAAGTACTATGAGACCGAGGGCTCGCCAGTTATCCCTCCGACTGTTAGTATACATTACAGTCGGAGTATGATCACAGTTATGTATACTACAAGAACCCCTCAAGGATTTGTAAAAACAAAGAATTTTGAAGTGAGAGGTTTTTTTTTTTGAATTCTAAAATAAAGAACTTACCTTTTTACATGGTATAAACAAAGACCATATAGCTTCGCATAAGACTGGACACTCCGGTAGAAATCAATGCTTTCGCGTTTTCTCCCACTTCAATGAAAGTCGTTGAGCACATAAAAAAAACTTCACAGGCGTGTTGGCGATTGAATTTTGGAGGAAAAAATGTTTTATACTGTGTGCAGCGATTAATCGCCAAGTTCAGCCACTGTGCGTCGTGCGCCGTGTGCCGTGTTTGAATCAGTTCTTCTCCCCTCCCTCTGGCGAAGGGTGGTAATTATATGGGCATTTAACAGGGGGCATTTAAGCCTCAGAGAGGGTCATTAAGAAAAAATGAAAGCAAGTAAATAAGCAAAAGGAACACAGAAGTGTGTTGTATCAATAACAGACTGTTTACGAAGATGCAAAGATCTTTCTCATTTCTTTTTTTGCTGTTTTATTTACTTTTATTTTCCTTTTTTACTGCCTATTTATTTCTATTTAATTCATTGACTTTGTATTTATTTACTTTGTGAAGCGAATGCAGAGATGTATTTTCATTTTTGTCACAATTTTTTAACTTATAAATTTTATAATTTCTCTATTCACATTATAATTTTTATTTTTTTCATGTCAACAAATCTTGTATTACATTACAATTAAGTTCAAGATGTCAAACTAGCAGAAAGAAAAAGATGAAAATATAATGTATTTAAGTTAAGGAAAAAGTGTTTGAACACAACGTGCGCTTATAATCTGCGGACGGTTAGAAAAGGGTTATGATCCCCATGACTCTCCCCTCGTATCCCCCTGTTTAATACCGAATATTGATCGCGTCAGGGCCGGATTTAGAAGAGGGAAGGCGGGGCAACTGCCCCGGGGCCTCCACAGCAAAGGGGCCCCCACAATAAAATTTTTACAAAATATCCTCTTTTTTTTTGGTATTTCTACAAAGAATGATTGCACAAGATAATATTATTATGGATATATCAGAAAGGGGGGGGGGACTCCACTCCTTCGTTGTCCCGGGGCCTCCACACTTCCAAATCCGGCCCTGGATCGCGTGAATAACAAATAATTTAAAAATAGAATGGCTAAGTATTTTGTATTCAGTTCAGATAAAATTATCGACGAAACTAAAGTACTATTAATGCATATTTTTTAATTTTTCGCTAATATTTTAGGTATTTTTGATGCATATTTGTTAGAATATGTTAATGATTTTTTTAATGCATATAACACGACTTACTTCGTAAGATTCTTGTGCTTACTATTAAGAAATCGTGTTCTATTGCGTGCTTTATCTTTCCAACAGGTTTCTAAGTACAACTGGAAAAAACAATGTTTTAAATAATAATTATTTCTGAAATCCGCAGTTACATATGGTTCTTTATTTTCCTTCTATTTATGTTTAATTTCTTACATTCAGTCGAATCGGATCTTTAATCGACAACCAATTGATTTTTTTTCTTATTCCTCCTTTCATGGCATAGAATTCAAGGATACCTTCATTATAAAGTTTAGTAACCTAATTTCGTTCTTTCATGTTATGTCCTATGACTTGGCGAAGGTTTTTCAAAAAATAAATAAAAAGTGAAACAAAATACTAATAATAATCATTAAAATTATCAAACTGCTGTTGTTATAAATCTCATTAAATTAGGATACATAAAGCAATAGAAATAGATTTTTTTCTCATTCTCCATCCATCCCAGCGCCCAAGCGTTGGTATCTGAGCCGTAGAAATGTTGCATTCTACTGTAACAGTAAACGTAGATATAATTCCTCCCTTTATTTAGCCTACCTTTCATGAGTTATTTTTATTTGCAACTGTACAGTTAAGAAACTTTGTTCATCGGCTCTTTGGGACAAATGCAACACTTATACTGCTGAAAAGTATGAAACGAATCTCACAGGAATGCGTTTTTAACGAACTAATCTTGTTACAACAGGTATTTCAGCATTTTAATATTTGAATTAATTTCGAAGAAAAAAATTTCATTTTCAGGATAAAATGATAAAAAACAAAATAATAAATAAATAAAGCATATGTTATAGGAATAAATGATTCAAAAAGAACGTGAGCGAGTACTTAAATGTTTCAATTTTTTATATTATACAAAGATAAATTATTTAAAACGATGACTACTGCTTATTCAAGGGGACTATAAATTCTATATTTACCGGATTATCAGTATTCAAATGTGTTATTCCGAACTTTATGTATTTCGCTCACTCCTAAAAGAATTTGACCATCAACCCCCCCCCCCCCCCCTCTAGAAATCCGGAACGTTTTGTAGCGTAAAACAGAAGAAAGTTTTTCTTTTTTTTTAATTTCTCATGTCAGTAAAGGAAAAGAAACAATTTTTTTTAATTCTGAATTTTGAAACTATGAAACGAGTGAAAATTTGAAGAAACACAGAAAAAGCAATTCTAGTTCTCATTAACTACAAAGCATATTTGAAATTTAGACCCTTAAATAGGACTTTCTGCTATCTTTCCAAATTCAATTTTGGGTCGTCCAGGGTCAAGGCAGGTAGGTCCCTTATCAGTTTGGTAGACTTTCCCTCCTCCAGGAGCGTGCACAGAAATTTCGGGGCCCGTCACAAATGACTTTTTCGGGCCCCTCTCCATATTGTTTACCCGTATTTTCACCCCTAGTCATAAAAATATTGGGCCCTCTTCAGGCTCGGACCAACAGGTGTTCCTTCTCCCCCCTGTGAACGCCCCTGCCTCCCCCCCCCCCAAACTCTTATAAAACTTACACTGCACCGATTTCGAGCCGGGGACTCTCCAAGGACCGGGCCCCAAGTTTCTGATTAGGCTATTATCTGGTTACCAAGATGTGCCAAATTCAGCTCCTTGATACATTCTGAGTAAAAAATGTAAAAAACATGATTCTCGCGTTTTTGCAGCACATTTTTCCCAAGATGATTTTTTGTGACTGATGTGTTGCTATTTTTTTAATATCGGATTCAGTAGTTTGGAAGTTCCTCTGCTATTCCACCACATGGGATTTCAATTCGACACAGGCTCTTAACTTGACAATGTTCCTATGAGATGAGAACACCTAAGAAGTTTTTTTGTGAAGGAAGTAAATTAGTGCGGTCGACGATAAGAGTTTATAGATTCTTTTGTGTGAAGCCCAGGGTAGGAAAAACTCTTCTGCCCCTGCTTCTGCGCTGTCTTCGGCTGCGAAGGAGAAAGGACAATAATAGGAGATAACAAAGAAAAATTGGTGACAATGAGGCAGATAAGCAAAGCTGTGGACAAACGCGGGAAGATTTCACGCAAACGGCTACTGCACTTTGAAATACTGATTTACACCCTGAAGATGAACTCAATCCTTTGAAATTTGAATGCAAGGCAGTTCGGTATGGAGTTAATGTTAGCAAGCGTAAGTATAGAATTATGAAAATAGTTTTGAAAGTCTTGTGATTAAAAAGAAAAAAAAAAAAAAGTAGGTTTCATCCACAATTACGGGGTTGCGTGACATGAAATTTTTCAAAATGTTAACTGAAATTTTAAACTTAAAAATATGTTTTTCCAAATTAGATTTATCAACAAATTAATTAACATTTACGCAATTCATGTACATACGTGTGCGTGTGTTTTCCTTTCAAATTTCACGAAATCGTAATTCTAAGCGAAGGAAATTTTTCAAATTGAAGTCGTAAAGTGCGAAAAATGCCAAAGCAAGCCATCTTTTGTAACAAAGTATAGAAATTCGAAACACTCTTCCTGGCATTCATTTGAATTTTGAGGTCTTGAATTCAAATTACGGCCGCGATAAAAACCATTAGTAGAAACAAGAAATCCAATGAGCAGGGTCTCAAACTAACCCCCACACTCCCTTAGTTCTATTTTTACTGTTTTTTCTAAAAAAAAGTCTATGAAATAGTTTTAAAAAATCAAAATTTTTTTGGGAATAACGTTTTGAAATTTCCATCCCGTTCGCTGTTGCGCCCCTGGAGAGAGTTATTCCGGCCAATCCCTATTTACGCCACTGTTTACAAAGATTACTTTCACAAATTTCTCAAATGTAAACTATATTATTATACACAGGTATACCATTATTATATCAGGAAACCCATAATTTATGGAGCCGTCTCATATTTTGGCGCCCGGGATGATCCCCCCGCTTGCTCTCCTCTTCGCTGCACTATTTTGCAGAAGTTGATAAGGTTTAAAAAACTTCTCAGTCATCGACTACATTACTTAAAATTTTTTATCTCGCAAGATTTCCCTTCAATTTTCACTGTGAAGTGGGCGACAAATTCGTTAGATTGAATGAATTTACAATTATTTTTTAAATTCTCACTCCTGTTAATTTTGTACTAGGGGGCTCCACTCCCTGCTCGTTTTGTTCGCCAACCTCCGCTCGCCACTTGTGGCGCGTAACGATTGGTAATTTTAATGCTTACTCCTTGGTGTCCTCGGGACATACAGGGTTCATGATATTCTCAAGACTGGATGTTGAAAGCCCAAAGCGGAATGGCTTTCTCTGGATGTTCGATATCCAACGAGACCAGTTTCGACCTGAGACATTCCTAATCCAGAGGAGATTGGGTTAAAAGACACACAGACAAATGCGTGTTTACCTAAAAATTTATTTCTCGTAAAAAAAAAAAAAAATGTCTACAAAACTGATTCATTTTAAATCTTAATGTAACTTTCTTGAATTTTTAGATCTCTTCTATTTCAATTTATTTTTCTTTTACTTTGTATATTAATTGGGTTAAAAAAAACGAACTATAAGTCAAATAAATACTTATGTGCAAAAAGTAAAATGAGAAATAACAGCGCCAAATAGCACACTTTGCAGATTACTGCAGATACGTGTTTCGGTGTTACAAATGAATGTCCTTTTCAATGCAAAAGAAATGAGCTTATGTTTGAAAAAACATCGGAGAAATGGTTAGGTTTCTTTTGTCGGGTGTCTTTTCAACCAAAAGCTCATTTCTTTTGCATTGAGAAAGCCGTCCATTGTAACGCCGAAACACGAGTCTGCAGTAATCTGCAATTCAGTCTGTTTGACGTGGTTATTTAATTTTCACAAACAAATGGGGTGGTTTCCTTCAGTCAAAAGTAGTACTTGTAGTCACTGAAATCGATAGAATAAGCAAAAACTATAACTTGGACCCAGAAAATACTTTCATTTTCCCAACACTTATTTTTTAATCATTTTTTTTAAATGTCCGATTTTTCAAACAAGGCGTGGTTTTAATGGCGTCACAAATGATGCAGTTTGCCGCATCTTTCACAACGTTTCCACGTTGTGATAATCAAGAAGCGAATTAAAATTGCGCTCTATGCTTGCCATCAACCATATCGTTGCCAATACACGTGAGTAAAGATTTTTGTTTAAAATATATTTTGATATTTGATCTATTACTGCATCTTTTTTTTTTTTTTTTTGGCACAGTTTGATTTGATCAAGAAGAAAAAATTTGAACTTAAAATTAAAAAATTCTTAGTAGTTCACAACATCATATTTTTTTCTTTTTCTTTTTTTTTTTTTTGTTTGTTCGCAAAAACTTAAAGCATTAATAAGAAAAAGCGTTGGAATTAAAGGGGCGTGTAGAAAAATTATTTTGTTTAGTTTTAGTTTTTGACAGCCCACTCCAAACGTATTTGTACTTTAGACTTTCTATGGCATTATGAAGAACACATCGCCGCTTCATCAGCGTCCCGTTAAATAGATTTTCAAAAGAATGGGAAGAGGATGTAAATTGAGTTTCAAGATTCCGTAGGAAATCTGGAATCAATTAGGTTTTGTTATCATTGTTGCGGGAACTGAAACCGGTGGTTAGTATCCCCGTCCTTTCTCCCCACTTTTTCTAAGAATTCTTAGTGTTGTAACCTTTGCGCCAATTCCAAGAATCTCCAGTTCAACTTGGCGGCTATAGCTCTGAATGTCAGTTTTTTTCAAGCACCAGTTTTCATTCTACTTACGCTTGTTTTCCTTGCCATGCGTAAAAACCGGTCGTCGAGTGTCCAATCTTCACTAGTTCTATTATCTTTGGTATAAATATTCACACTCAGTCTAAAACAAAACATCATATGCCAATGGCACGTTACAGATACACACCACGTTGGAGTTAACTTTTAATTAACCTTCAAGTTTGAAGAAACTGGCATTTTCTAATGTTTTTACTTCAAAACACAACTACTGAATTTAAACTAACACAAAATAAGCATTCCTGTAAGGTATATTGAACGAAACAACACCAAGTCGTAAAATCCCCCTAAGAGCGGAACATATGTGCACCTACCTCCACGGACACACGTGCGAAAAGAATTAGTTCACATCTGTACTTCCCAGGCATATTCTGCAGGGTTACTAGGGCTACCGGAAAAAGTTTTATCGCCAACGTTGGCGATTTTCGAAATGAGCTAAAATTTCTATCCTCGCCAAGGGGGGGATATATCACATCTGTACCAAATTTTATCTTTTAAAATGCGAATTTTTGAAATTTTCGATGTTTTTGTGAAGCTACCTGATTTTATTACTTGATTTTTGTGAAAGTACCTATTTCAAAACAAGATTTTTGTGAAGGTACCGAAAAAGGGTAGCAAAATCAGCCTATATTGGGCCCTGATATTAGCCTCTAAATCAATGAATATGGGATAATATTGTACAGATAAAGTTTTGCATTTTTCAAGACAATAATTAAAAATTATCCGAAAAAAATGGCATATTTTGCACAATTTTCAACAGCATGAATTGCAATAAACATCCAATTCCGTTTATGAAAATGTAGGCACTTCAAGAGTCTTGTGTACCAACATCTTGGGAATGACCAAACATGGCGACTACGCCAAAAATTAAGATCTTAATTTCTGAATTTGTTGCTAAAAAATAATTTAAAAATAAAAATCCTCTTGAGACTACACTTAAATTGAAAAGTTTTTAGCGCTTTTGCGTCCAAAGCAATGAGGATAAAGTGAAATTTTAAACATAAAATTTTTCATTTCTCAAGAAAACTATTTTAAAAAATCCAAAAAAAAAAAAAAAAAAAGATTTGTTGCACAAAGTCATTTTTATTAGTTTGCAGTTAAATGAAACATCTAATTCTCCTTCGTTTTGGAAAATGTAAGCACTTAAGCATCTCATCTACTTCGATCTTATGAATGACCAAACATGGCCACTATGTTTCTAGCTGAAATGCTGAAGCATCCATCGCTTTTCCGGTGAAAAAAACGAACTCCGAACGATCTTTTTGCCAAGTTGTATTTCTTTTTCTTTCTTTTATTTATTAATTTTTTCTTTCTTTTTGTTTTTTGGTGAAATTATCTGCAGGCCGCTGAAAAATCTGCGATGCTCGTCTCGCAATTTCTGCTCCCGGGACCGAGTCGAACTAACCACTGGGACCAGAGGTCTAGTTCCCCAAACAGAAGTCCTAAAACAGTCCTGTAGCTAAAGCAAAATACAGCAATGAAATGAAAGGGGGGTTCAACCGAACCAAGCACTGCGACCAGAGGTCTATTGTACTCGTGTCCAAACAGAAGTCTTAAAACAGATCAGCAGCTGAAGTTAAATTCAGCAAACACCCAAAAGGAATATCATGAACATCCCACGGTTCAAGCAAACGATGACCAAGGTGTTTAAACCTATAGGCAGAAAACACTTCACAATCACACAGGGTGTGAGCAATACTTTCCTCATTAAAGAGGTAACCTCCGCAAATTGGGTCCTTACTGATACCCATTATAGCACGGTGCTGTTTTAAGGTGCACCATTAAAATTCAGCAAACATCTGATAGGGATTTCGTAAATCTCTGGAGGTTCGAGTAAATACGACCAAGATACTCAAATGTACATCAACAGGAAACACTTCACTATCACATAAGGTATGAGTAACAGTTTCCTTAACTCTGATGGTTTTGAATGTCTCATCACGCCCTAGTGTGCATGTTTCAAAAGCGTTTTACACTTATTTTTCTGATACTAAATGTTTGTTGTCAAACAGTAGGAGGCACAGGGTGGTAGCTATGCATTGAGAGAAGGTGGGGCACTTGATTTACATGGTAAGTTAGTACAAAAAAAAAATTATGAGGAAAAATTTCATGTATCTTACGCATGACTCTGGGCTGTCAGAAGGTTTAGATGAAAGCAACCTGTACAGGTTGGATCATTAACGACACCCGTTACTGTTTAGAGCAATGAGTAATAAGTGGATCAATGACCATCCTAGTCTTATTTCTATTGAGACTTGAGAGCTCCTTTGCCTTCTTACTTTTAGGGCAACCTCTAATAAACTCCTTAGCCTAACATTGCCCATCCTAGTTGCACCAGTCACGATATTGTTTTCACTTAAAAATATCAAAACGGCAGCCCTTCTTTGAAATCCCAAATAGTGGGTCAGGACCAACAAAAGGAATATCATAAACTTTCCTAGCAAGGTCATCGGCCATTTCCGAAACCGTTGACGCCAGAATGCCCAGGTACTCAACAGAGAGTGACCTTATCAAAATGTGCAAGAGGGTAAAGCATATCATAACATTCCCAAGCTATGTGGGATGCCATTGCAACAGCGCCGGATTTAGAAGTGTGGAGGCCCCGGGGCAACAAAGGAGTGGAGGCCCCTAATGAGGGTTTGAAAAGATCATCATATTTTCAAAAATATCCGATACTTTGATATATATTCAAATATTTTGATATACGAGGCATGTTTTTAAAGTAAGGTTCGTTTCAAAATAAAAAAAAGAACGAGTACAGGTAGAGCAAAGAAATTTACTGCACAAAAATCTACTACCCTTATGCTATTTTTCGACGTTGCTCCCGTGATTTTCCAAGCATTTATCATAGTGTGGTACAGGTTTTTGTATACCTATTCCTACAAAGTTTCCACTTGTGTAGTCAACCATGAGGACTCTTACAGGGATTTTACTGGGACATTTTTGAACATCCTCTGGTCTGCCCCCACCTTGCTCGCAGAAATTTCCATTTGTTTCCACATCTAAAGTCTTTCCTAGGTGATCTGTGATGCAACAGCAATAATGAGCTCAGAGAACGTGTTACCTCATGATTGAGTATACAGGCGGCAATTTTCTACGAATAGGTATACAAAAACTTGTACCACACTATGACAAATGCTTGGAAAATCACGGGAGCAATGTCAAAATATAGCTTAAGGGTGGTAGATTTTTGTGCAATAAATTTCTTTGCTCTATCTGTACTCGTTCTTTTTTTATTTTAAAACGGAATTTACTTTAAAAACGTGTCTCGTATATGTATATATCCAATATTTTCGACCCGTGAAAGTTAGGATATTTTATAAAAATTTTACTGTGGGGGCCCCTTTGTTGTGGAGGCCCCGAGGCAGTAGCCCCGCCTGCCCTCTTCTAAATCCGGCCCTGCATTGCAACCTTATACAGGGCCTTTAAGGCAGCTTGACTTGCAGAACAGATCAGGGGCACTGACTTCGGGGGTGCTGCAGTGCTCGAGCACCTCCTAAAATACTTATGGAGTGCTAGGCACTGCCAGTAGGCAGAAGAAAGGGGGAAATAAATAAAAGGGAAAATATGTTTCCTAAAAAGGACAACCTACAAGCAACAGAAAGCAGCTTGATTTTCTTTATTTTGCTTTAATGGTGTTAAGGACAAAAATAATAACCTTTCATGAAATTTATTTTCTCTTATTCGTACATTTAAAAGCAGGGTTGGCCAGATTGGACCTAATTGGGTTGGACCCAATGGGTTTCTTTTTTGAAAAAACTCATTTAAAAAAACCCATTATTTAACCCACTTTTGGGTTTTTTTAAATTTTCTGAGATGTTTTTTAGAACAATAATAATTTAAATACTTTCACAATTTAAACTTCTTTTTTATTTGTTCTTCACCATAGACAATGGACATAAAAAAGGGATTTTGAACTTTAATAGTATTTCTCAACTCTTAACGGCATTAAAAAAATACTTCAAAGATTTTAAATAAATATATTTAACTTTTTCTTTAACTGGTCAATAAATAACTCAAATTTTCTGGACTAAGTCCTGTCACGTCTGATTTTCTCGATATTTGTAGATTGTACAGAAGAAACTACGCTAGCTATAAGTCTTTCATGTGAATTATTTTCTGCAAACCAACATGTCACAAATCTGCAACAACGTATATGTTTTAGAAATTAACAGGTTTTTCAAACTGTCTGACAGAAAACTGAATAGGATGTTACAATACTTTCATTATCTTACAAAAAGTTTAATATTTCTTACTCTGTACACAGAAATAGAAACAGTCAACATAAAGTTCGAAGAAATGTCTTAATTAAGCTGAATTCAGTAAAAAGGGATTTAAACTACATTGACGTTCTACAGTAGTTTGCATAACAAAATGAAATACAATAAAGTAAAATGCAAAAAAAAAAGAAAATGTAGTAATTAAAAACGTACAATAGATTTTATCACTCGAGAAGTAACTTTGCCCTAACTGTTGGTAATCATGGAAACTAAAAAATCTTAAACTTCACCATTCTTGGGTTTCGTTGTCTTTTTTACTTTTCTTCAGAAA
The DNA here is from genome assembly GCF_026930045.1 of Uloborus diversus. NCBI lineage: Eukaryota > Metazoa > Arthropoda > Arachnida > Araneae > Uloboridae > Uloborus > Uloborus diversus. The sequence continues at coordinate 177,993,085 of NC_072735.1, read as the reverse complement.
ACGCTGAATTTTCCAGTATTTTTACCCCAAGACAATTTTTGTGCTTTGTCCATATACTTACACTACAATATGCTACAAGCACCCCATTTTCCCTAAAAAAAAACCACATTTCTTTTTAAAAAACCCAGCTTTAGTTGGGGTTTTTTTTTTGGGGTTTTATTTAAAAAACCCAAAAAACCCTGGGTCCATGGGCTTTTTTAAAAAAACCCGGGTTTTTGCCAACCCTGTTTAAAAGAAGTTCTTTTACTCATTTATTTTCAAAATTGGAATTTTAAGTTTGTTAACGTTCGAATGTCACTTCACTTAATATTTATTTGAGTTAGCAATTTTAAAAAAGAATCCTGGAACTTCCAAGTGTTTATTCTCACACACTAATAGTTGCTTTTGGCATTAAATTATTTTTCATGTTTTTAGTTCAATAAATTTTATCAAAATGTACCTTTAGTAAGTTTGTGCAATCATTTGAGCATTTAAGTTTACAAAACACACACAAAAAAAAAGTCATGTCTTAAAAAATGAACTAAATCAGTTCATCTTTACATAAAGTCATTCATGAAATTTTTAGCAGTATTAAATGTTACCTGAAAATAAAACCATGGCTCTGAAACCTCTTAATTTCTAAAAACTGCTATTGGATAAAAGTTCAAACCTTTGAAGAAATATTCTAAAAACTGTATTTGTGTGTCTTTATGTTTTCAATTGTTCACAGTGAATGACAAGATTTATTTTCTTCTCTTTAGCATCTGTGGAACTTTACATTCTGTTGACCAATATCTGAACATCAAATTAACTGAAATCAGTGTCACTGACCCAGAGAAATATCCCCATATGGTAAGTGATTTTGAATGTTTAAGAGGTTAAATTTTGGATTGGATTTTTACAAGCAGTGATGGAAATAAAGCATCTGATGCATCATGTAAAATACCCAATACAGTGGGACCTCGATATCAGGTCACCCCTCGGGACTCTCCGAAACTGACCTTATAAGCTATGTGACCTTATAACCGATTCATATGATAAGCAAGTATATGGTCGAATTGTCTGTAAAATTCAGTTCATTCAAAACTATATCTGTTTTTTATAACTCTTAATTGAGTTAAATTAATAAAATATTTTTTTTTTATTTTTCATTCGGAATAAAGTTGTGTAAAAATATGCTTGAGTAAAGTACTGATGTGAAACTAATGTTATTTAAAATAATCCAAAATACAGGATTGGTACAATTTTTCTAATTTTTGTAGTGTTTCATAAGGTTTGTATTTTGAGAAGAAAAAAAAATTAGTTCTTTCATATCATTTTAAAAAATGTTGTATGATATTTATGCCATCAGCGAGTGCTTCTGCTTTGTCAACCTTTCAGTCGTTATATCCGCCTTGTATTACATTCTACCTTAGTAGAAAAAATAATTTTTCACCGATAAAAGGTCGCAAACCACGAAAAATTCTTGGAATTGAGTCCGTGTAAGTTGAAATCCCTCAAAAAAGTCAGGCGAAAGCAGGGTTGGCAAAAACCCGGGTTTTTTTTAAAAAAGCCCATAGACCCAGGGTTTTTTGGTTTTTTTTTAAATAAAACCCAAAAAAAACCCAACTAAAGTTGGGTTTTTTTAAATAAATGTGGGTTTTTTTTGTCTTTTTTAGGGAAAATGTGGGGTACTTGTAGCATATTGTAGCGTAAATATAGGGACAAAGTGCAAAAATTGTCTTCGGGTAAAAAAAGCTGGGAAACTAGTTAAAATTCAGCGTTTTCTGAAGAAAAGTATAAAAGACGAAAAAACCCAAAAATGGTGAAGTTTCAGATTTTTTAATTTTCATTATTACCCAACAGTTTAGGCAAAGTCACTTCTCGAGTGATAAAATCTATTGTTCGTTTTTAATTACTACATTTTTTTTTGCATTTTACTTTATTGTATTTCATTTTGTTATGCAAAACTACTGTAGAACCTCAAGTAGTTTAAATCCCTTTTTACTGAATTCCAGCTTAATCAAGACATTTCTTTGAATTTTATGTTGCCTGTTTTTCTATTTCTGTCTACAGAGTAAGAAATATTAAACTTTTTCGTAAGATAATGAAAATACTGTACCTGTTCTGTTTTCTGTCGACCATTTGAAAAATCTGTTTATTTCTAAAAAAATATACCTTGGGTTTATTCGAGATTTGTGACGCGTTGGTTAGCAGAAAATAATTCACATGAAAGCCTTTTAACTAGATTAATTTATTCTGTACAATCTACAAATATTGAGAAAATCAGAGGTGACAGGATTAGGTCAAGATAATTTGAGATATTTATTGACCAGTTAAAGAAAAAAGTTAAATACATTTATTTAAAATCTTTGAAGTATTTTTTTAATGCTGTTAAGAGTTAAGAAATACTATTAAAGTTCAAAATTCATTTTTTTTTTTTGTTGTTCATTGTCTGTGGTGAAGAACAAATAAAAAAGTTTTAATTGTGAAAGTATTTTAATTAATTTTTTAAAAAACTTCTCAGAAAATTTTAAAAAACCCAAAAGTGAGCTAAATAATGGTTTTTTTTTAAATGGGTTTTTTCAAAAAAAAACATTGGGTCCAACCCAATTGGGTCCAATTCGACCAACCCTGGGCGAAAGTGACCTTATAAGCAATTATGGTATTCAAGACCTGACAATATATCAGATAATTCATAACATAGAATTCCTATTCAATGAGCCGGAACTGAAGAAAATTGACCTTATGTGGGGGGTGACCTTATATGCGGGTGACCTTTATTGAGGTCTGACTGTATATGCTAATTTTACCTCTTTCTATTGTTACTTTCACTGGAAAAGAATTGTAAGTGCAAAATTGGTACCTTCACAAAAATAATTTAGTAAAAATGACACCATCTCACAAAGTATATACAGTAAACTAATTATCCTGAAGAGGGGGGGGGGGAAGCCCACCGTTATCACGGATATATGGATTGCTAAAAAACTATTTGGCGATTGTATATAAAAAAATAGTAATGTATCTTAAAATATGAAGAAAACAGTTGTGAAAGGTTAATGAATTTCAAAATATTAAATAAAAGAACCATTTCATTGTTCAAAAATTTAAAACATTCTCAAGATCTTAATAAAGTAAAAACACCGCATCATTTGATGGTGTTTTAAAAAGAAAAAAAAAGAAGGGTAAGAAAATATTTATTAACGTAAATAGTGTGTTTTTATACTAGTGTATGAAAAGTTTGTTTTCGTCGCTTTTTTAAAGCTTTCGGCTTTGCGAGCATGATGTTTGTTAATTTTGCTTTTGCATTGAATTTAAATATCAATGGAAATTTGCTTTTTAAATTTTTTCAGCCCAATTATGGTCTTCCGTTTAACAGTCTCTAGATTCCATGTCGACTATTCAGGAAATTTGCAAATCTGGCAACCTGCACTTTTCCCGCACTTTTCGCCTAGTCAATTATTCTCTAAGCAGCTTTAATAAATGCCATTCAATAAAAAATTGCATTAGAGTTTGTCAGTATTTGTTTCTTTAGTTTTCAATAAGAATAAAATAGTGAAAATATCTGGTTTAAGTTTTGTTCGGGGAAATATTTCGGTTATACCTCAAATACACTTGAACATGGAAGCTGGTTTTTACACTACATTTTTCGAATTGCACTTGAGTAAGAAAGTATTTATGGGGGGAAAACTTTTCATATTCTTTTAAGTACAGTCAAACCTCTATATCTCGAACCTCCTTATCTCGAAACCCTTAATGTCTTGAAACAGAAATTTTCCCCAGCATTTTCTATAAAAACCCCTATGTATTTTCCATGGTTATCTCGAAATTTATTTTTCAAAATCCTTGATATGTCGAAATTTTTTGCACAGAAGCAAGTTTCAATTGTCGTTTTGCTTCGGCAATTTTTGTAGTAAAACCAGTTCCAGGGACAATTGCTTAACGTTTTTCATCCCTTTTCTTGGAAATTTGTAAATAGAGGATTGGGGGGAGATAATGGGGGAGTGTTGGCATGAAGGAGGTGCAGTGTTTTCCCCAGAATTTAGAATATTTGTGCATTTCTTTTGAACATGTTGTCCACTTTGAGGAAAGGGGTTTGATTTTTCGTCCGTCAGTTTTCGAGCGAAAACGGAAAATGCGTTCCTCGTTTTCTTCATTCAGCTTTTTTAACTCCTACAAAATGGCTGCTGAGAACTTTTTGAATGTGAGGTTACTGGTTAAAGATAAAATTATATTTTTTAAATTTTTAGGTGAAAAAAACAAAGTTGAAGTTTTTGTTCATTTCAAAATCTCATCCTGTGCACTTTTGACAATTATGAAATTTCAAATCTAGTGAAATATTGAAGACTATTTTATTGATCGTAATTCAATGTGGTCCAGTAGTAAATATATAAATGCATATAGCATACATGTGTGTAAATGTGAGAGTTAGTAGTGTAATTTTTTTTAAATCTTGATAACTCGAAAACTCGATATCTCGAAATTTTTTCCCGTCCCGAGAGATTTGAGATATCAAGGTTGTACTGTATTTTGAAAATCTGATCACTTCCTCAAAAATCATCAAAAGTCATAATTTCAAAAATGGCAGACAAATTGAGCAAAATCTTCCTTTTTTCTAGTTCTAAGCTGAAATAAATCAGCACTGTCACGAAAAGAATTTTTAAAATCCACTTATTCACAAAAATATTTTTTGAAAATTTTTGACCTACTAATGTGTATTAAAATTTGTACATTTTGCTGGAGAGCAAAATCATTTTAATGAATGTTGAGTTCATAAAGTGGATATAACATTGAGATACTTGTACCAAGGCATCCGCTCACAAGTCCTTTGTTTTGAATCTTAATTATCTTGCATTGCAGATGACCCTTTTGCCTTAGAATTTTACAAAGTCAAGTAGAATTTGAGAGCTAGATCTAATTTTAAAAAAAAAATAGCCGAAAATAACTTTGTTTTCTACAAAGCTTACTGTTGAATGATTTTATGGCAGCAAAAAGGATCATCTGTTTGTCAATACTGATACTGGGCTCCCAAATGGTCCGCTTTTCCCGCCAAATTCCGTTTTTTAGGGTAAAGTCTGCTTTAGACCGCTTTTTAACATTTTGGTCCGATTAGTACGCTTTTATATTGTTTCATTACGCCCAAACACGCAACAACGGCACCTTTTTTCTGTTACCCATGGTATTTCGCTTCAGATTGACGTCATTACTCCTCCTTCAACCGCTGCAGTATAGAAATCTAGCAAGTGGAGATGTTTGGGAGAGAAGTTACCATGTCAATCAAAGCAGGGTGCTACCAATATTTCTTCAGGTTTTGTACGTCCTTGAAAAATCTCAAAAAGTGCTTGAAATAAAAATTTCATTTTCAAGTGCTGGAAAATCTAGAAAAAAAAAATTTGAAAGTTTTTTTAGTGCTTGAAACTGGTAGAAAATCATTGAATTGTGCTTAAATATTTTTCAAGAATATTTCATCAGTGCAATTTTCTGAACTTGTGTTCGATATGCAGCATCCCGAAAAATTGCTTCCTGTTTTTGTGAGTTCAATCTTTTTGCATCTTGTTTTGTTAATATTTTGATATTTTTGACAATCAGTTGTCAATTTCACATACATTTCCTTAAATTGGCTTATTTTATGTTTAATTTCAATAGATAATAAACCAGGTATCAAAAATATCATGATATTTTCCAAAATGTCGAAAATATCCAATATATTGATATATATTGGATATTTTGATATATATCCGATATTTTCAATCAGCACAAAATCAAGTTTTCAAAATAGTAAATGCAACTTCAAAACACTCTTTATTTTCTTATATTGTTATTACAATATGTAGACTTAAAATTAAGGTTTCTGTTATTATTTATATATAACATTTCATTTGATATTTAAATCTATTTTAATGGAATTAATTTAGCTTTAGCTGTTTTACTCATTTTTCTTCTGTTAGCTAGTTTTCCATAGTTATAATATGATTGAGAAATAAAAATTAAACATCAGTTGGTGCACAATCATAAGACATTTTCTTTTTTTCTGACCAACGTTTATTATTAAATTAAGCACTTCTAAAATGAATTAAATTTGTTATTTCTTATTATTTTATGAATATAAAATAAACAAGGAATACTATATTACTTTGTTATATTAATGATGTATTAATACATCTTTAAAATAAAGTACATAACTTTTTTTTTAATGAACAATATTACTATGATTAATATAATTTTAATATTGAAAATACCATGGTTGAAAAAATAAATATTGAAAATATCAAAATGTCATGATATTTTCAAAGTAAATATCGGATATATTTCGTGATATATATCATGACATATATCGACAAATTCCTGTAATAAGCTACTTTTGTTTTTTGGAACTATGGCAACATCAAACTTACTCGAACTTTGCCAAAAATTGCTTGTCGTGTTTAAGGTTTCATTCTCTTTGAATCTTGTAAATATATTTCTTGCATCTTGTAAATATATGTAAACATATTTTCAGCTTTCGGTGAAGAATTGCTTCATCCGGGGATCTGTTGTGCGATACGTGCAGCTGCCGGCAGACGAAGTGGACACGCAGCTGCTACAGGATGCGGCTAGGAAAGAAGCTGCCCAGAGCAAGCAGTGATCCTTCGCTCACCCCCCATTCGCCATTATGTAAATAAGTCATTTTTGTATACCTTTTAAAGGGAAGAGACTATTTTTTTGTCATTAATAAATTAATTTGATTTTCAATTGGAGATGTGAACCCTGTTTTATTGAATTCCTGTTTCAGATTTTAAAATGGGAGCTGCTGTTAAAATCTATTTTTTCCCCTTGGAAGCAGGCCCGATTCTAGGGGTAGGCGACCTAAACGGCAGATTTTAGGAATGGCAAATTAAGAAATTGAATTTTTTTTTAAATTTTTTTGGTAAAGTTTTAGTATCTGTTTCAGTGCCATAAGATACATAGCTTTAATGTTGAAAAAATAATAATTTAGGGTGTATACTAGTGCTTGAATATGCAAAACATAGTTGGGAATTCAACTAGAAATTCAGTTAGCTTTTAGTGTATACCAGTGCTTGGATATGCAAAACCCAGTTTGGAATTGAACTAGAAACTAACTTTAATTAAGGGCGGCAAATGTATGTATGTTAAGTATGTTTTTTGGCGTACGACCCACATTGGGACGGGATCATTTTGGTCCTAATAACCGGCTGGTTATTAGGACCAAATTAAGCGAACAGGACCTGTGTAGCTTGACTGAACATGTTATAAGCAAAACATATAAATGCCCTCATGGTTATTGTGAGCCCCATTATATATGGTAAGCATACAAAGAAGAAAAATTGCTGTTTATGAAATTTTTCCATTACAAATTAAATTAAAATAAAGCGAATGAATTTTTTACATTCATCCCAGACCGATATGGTTTTAGTCATTCCTTCCAGTTGCCGATATTGATTCAATTCAACAACCAAAAGTAATTAAAAATGTAAGAGTGAAAAAATAACTGCTAAAAATACAAATCAGTCATTGAAAATTTCCAATGAAATGTAAATTGCGTATTTTACCACTAAATTGAAGAAATTTGAAATTTCATTGAAATTTTGATTTCCACTGGAACAGTGCTGCTATGAAATGGTTGTTTCGTTAAACATTTTTTCCTGTTTTTATTGCCAAGAACCATTTTTAATTTTTATTGCACTAACTATTAGGTTCATTGACCCACTTAAAACTCGCGTCAAACAGGCAATTTTTAATTTTTTTCCAATTTGTTCTCATATTTCTTAGTCCGGTTTAGCGGATTTTTGGTCCCAATAAGCAAATATTAGGCTTGTGTAATGGAATTTATTTTGGTTCTTTAAGATTTGGTCCAAATAAGCGGCTGGTCCAATTAACCGGTGGTCCAATTAAGCGGAATCCACTGTATATATATATTTTTTTTTTTTTTTAATAAAAAGGTGTTTCATAAGGTGAAGAAATATATTTTTTAAAAATCTGAAAAAAATCCAGGATGTGAAGAAAAAGTTATTTAATCATGCAGGCAGTTTTGCTTTGAAAAATTGATAATATTTTTTGAGACATTAAGAAATTGAAAAAAAGGTTCATATGTGACCCTATTTTTCCTATTCTTTGTTTTATTTATATAGATTTTATTTATTTGTTTTTTTGTTGAAAACATTAATTTATGTTTCAATGTCATAAGACTAGCTGTTGTAATGTTAAAAAAGATGATTTAAATTGTGTTTTTGTTTTTTGATATGCAGAAAATAGTTCAGAATTCAACTTTAAACTGAAGTTAAAACTTGTGCACTGTCAATAGGGAATGAGAAATGCACATCATTTTTTTAATGCTCTATTGATTTGATATTTTCATCCCGAAAACTCAACTACAAAATGCAGTCCTTATTTCTGCAGGTTTAGCTCGTGTTTCGTGAGCTCAATCTCAAATTTTAGGTGATCACTCAACTAAGATGTTTGTTACAATTACTACTTCTTTAGAGACTGGAAACCCGTCTTGCCGTTGTTTTAAAAAATGGTAGGTTATTTACTTAGTTTTAAATTACAAATGAGGGAAAAGGATTACTTTTTATGTACCAGTCTATCTGGAGTATTCGATCACGGAAAACAAATGTTAGGGCTGGGATATAAATCAGGATTGTATTTCCTTGTTTATTACCGATTTGTATTTGAGTAACTTACTTTTGAAAGAGCAATGAAAGGGGAGGGCGGCATTTGTCAACCTTGCCTAGGGCAGAAAAACTACTAGAGCCAGCCCTGCTTGGAAGCATCATATAAACATTACTGGTAAAACTTTTTTCTTTCTAATAGGCTGCATTAGAAGCTTTACTTATTGCAGGCGTAGTGTGCTTCATTCTTTCATTTAGGCACCACTATTGGTGGATGACATTGTTACGAGGATTTTTTATGCCCAGTTTTCCTGCAAGATAGAGACTCCTGAGCTCTCTTTGATGCAAAACTGAACTAGAAATTTAATTTTGAAAAGAGTACTCAAAACCAAATAAGTTCTTGATAGATCTTTTACTTGCTCCATTATCATACTCAGGCCTGGATTTATGTACAAGCTAAGAAAGCTAAAGCTTAGGGGCCCCCAACTCCTGGAAATTAGCATGATTTGTTCCAAAGAAAAGTACTTAAAAAATAAATTATATTTTCTATTGCGAGTAGTGATGTAAAATACCCATGTATTTATTTTTAGGGGTAAATACCCAAAATGGGTAAATACCCGGGTATTTACAGTCGAGCCTCAATATATCGAACTTCCACATATCGAAATTTTCTATATATCGAAATCCCAGCAAACTTTTATGTTCATTACATAGAAAAATTGTTTCTATATATCGAAAACATCTCTATATATCGAAAAAAAATTCGAGACATTCGTAGATTTTTTTTCCATATTAGACTGTTTGTCTCATGAAAAATGAAGGTTAGGGGAGAAAATTATGTTCACTAAAAGTTCCTACGAAACTCATAAGGAATCTGGGATTGAGGGGTGTGTAGATAGGTCGTTGTTTCGTTCTGGAGATCTTAAATTCCCTCAAATTTATTTCACATATCTTAGCTGTAACCAGTAACACTGTAAAATCAGTTTCAAGTCATCCCTTTTGTCTGTTGATTATCCTTCCTAGTCTTTTTAGCTTCAGTAAAAATCATTCAAGTTAAGTAGATTGATTTTTTACTTTTTTCTCGATTACATTGTCAAAACAAAAATACCCTCATGTTGCGGATCAAGTTGAATTGCCGAAGAATGAAGATGTATGAAGGAGCAAAAATGTAATTTCTATTAATTTTTTTATTATTAATTTTCATTTAATCCGATGCTCGTATAAATTATAAATAGGATTTCATGCACGAAAATTAGCTTTAAATTTAATCTTTTAGTAGATTTTTAGGATAAAATAAAATCGTTTCCATATATCGAAATTTCTATATATCGAATTTTTTTCCGGCAATTTGCTACTTCGATATATGGAGGTCCGACTGTATTTCAAAAATTTATATTCAACTAAAATACTTTTCTGTATGTATTCCATTATGTATATACAACTAACAATATACAAAACAATAAATTTTTGCTCAAAAATTGTATTTTGATCACATATTTAAAGAATTATTGTGTGAAACAGCTTAGCAATCTAATATGATATTCACATTAAATATGTTGATATGCCTAATCAATGTTGATAGCCAAATTTCAGATATAAAAAGCCATTCTACAAAAAGTAAAAAGGTTAACTGGTTACAAAAAAAAGCAAACATGAATTTTTTAAGGTCCTAGTCTTTTATAATGCTCCCTGCATGACATCAAAATGTAACGAAATGTCGCTCAATTTATTATTATTATTTATTTACCTATATCTTATGCAGAAGTTTCCTTCAAATTTAGTTCAATTGTTCAGGTGTATTCTGTATCACACACACACACATATATATACACACACACATAATATACATAATCATTTAAAATTTTTAATCTTTTATTTTAGGGTTTATGTTTAAAAAAAGAAAATAGTCACCTTTTAATACCGCCTAAAAATTTTTTGCAAAATGCACAATTACTAGGGGATTTACCCTGCCTTCGGATAAATACCCAAAAAAATATTTACCTTCCCACCCTACAGGGGAGCAAATGCAAATGAGCAAGGCAACAGAAAAGAATATTTTGCTTTTCTTTTTGTTTATTAATGTGAAAACTGTTTCTATATTTTCCATGATATCACTTAAATATCAATAAAATAAATAACACCATAGTTTCTTAATAACTTCTCAGTTTATTCTTCCAAACATCCCTCATGCTTCCTTTTTTTTCATTTTGGATATGACTAACCTAGATTGTGATTTTGAAATCCTGAAGTTCATAATGAATTGCTTATACTTCTCCAATTATGACATTGAAAAGAAAGATTCTTTGGTTCACCATATGTTTCTTTCATGATTTCATCAAGTCTTTTAATAAAAAATTATTATAAACTGTGTAATACATATATGTATATATCAGTTTTACCAATTATTTCATATTTAGATTTTTTAAAAGAAATCCCATTCACTTTTTTGCAATTTTTGTAAAATACCCAGTTTTTGGGTATTTACCCAGGCCTTGGGTAAATACCCAAAAAATATTTACCTACCCGCTGGGTATTTACCCGGTCCACATCACTAATTGCGGGAAACCTTAAATTTGGAAAAGTGGAGTACAAAAGACAGATGGGAGGGGGTAGGGAGAAGAATGCCAATATATGTCAAATTATGCTCCTTGCTGCATCCTCCACCAAACATGTAAAGACAGTGGTTCTGACGTTTCTTCCCTAATTTTTGTGACTCACATGTATCACATCTTGCTATTTATATAATTTTGAATGCAGTATTTTGGAAATTCTTTTGTTATTGCTTGCTTTAAGCTTACTTCTTCTGCATATTGTCAATCTTTTTAACACCAGGAAAAAAAATACACTACCTCTATTTCTTTTTGTTTCTTTGCCCCACTTGCAACTGTAGCAAAGTTGTTGTCATGAGAAATCTATAGCTTCTTTTTCTTTTAAATTTAAAATAGCTGTTTCTTACAAAGTTAGAACAAGACTAAAAATTTACAATCAATTACTAAAAATCAGAGACTGGGAAGTACAAAGGAAGTGCTTTAAATAGTTTTAATTTTTCTAAAATCCTTGAAAATAATTAGATAAGTATTTGAAAATCCTAAGCAAAGTGGGCTTCAATTTTATTTCTTATCAAGTATATACGTTATGAATTGTTCAAATGGGCAGTATGTTACAATCTTGTTACCTGTTTTCTAAAACTAAACTGAATTTTTTTTAAAGCATTTATTACTATTGATCATTTTTTAATTGTTGTATTTGTCAGTGCGTTGGAGGGGTAATTAAAAACAAATTGAGTTGAAAGCCAATGTGAGCAAGTAATGCATTGTCTTTTCTCTTCCCCCGCTTTCTCCCTGTCAACTGCTACCATTGATTTGTCAAATCAAAAACAATTTTTACTGTGTATTATCTTAATTTTCAAAAGAGTATGTAACTTTAAAAAAGTTTTGTTTGCCTATTTCTGTCCTGATATTTTTGTAGTTCCAACTACATCTTATACTCCAAAATGCAGAATTTTATATCTATTTTTCAAAATTTCCTCCGGGGGAGAAACCTCCAGGCCCCAAATAAATATTGGATGTATATCACAATATATATCCAATATTTATTTTGAAAATATCATGATATTTTTGATATTTATTTTTTAAACTACAGTATTTTCAATACAAAAAGTACAGTAGAACCTCCATATATCGAACTTCCACATATCAAAGTTTTCTATATATCGAAATCCCAGCAAATTTCTATGTTCATTACATAGAAAAATTGTTTCTATATATCGAAAAAATCTCTATATATCGATTTTTTTGAGACATCCGTAGATTTTTTTTTCCTCTTTAGATTGTTTGTCTCATGAAAAATAACGGTTAGGGGAGAAAATTATGTTCACTAAAGGTTGCTACGAAACTCATAAGAAATCTAGGGTTGAGGGGTGTGTAGATAAGTCGTTGTTTCGTTCTAGAATTCTTAAATTCCTTTAAGTTTATTTCAAATATCTTAGTTGTAACCAGTAACATTGTAAAATCAGCTTCAAGTCATCCCTTTTGTCTGTTGATTATCGTTCCTAGTCGTTTTAGCAGCAGTAAAAAGCATTCAAGTTAAGTAGATTGATTTTTTACTTTTCTCTCGATTTGTCGAAACGAAAATCCCCTAATGTTGTGGATCAAGTTGAATTTCTGAAGAATGAAGATGTATGATGGCGCAAAAATGTAATTTCTGTTATTTTCCTAATTATTAACTTTTATTTTATCCGATGCTCGTATAAATTAGAAATTAGGTTTCATTCATAAAAATTAGCTTTAATTTTAAAGTTTTAGGAGATTTTTAGGATAAAATAAGATAGTTTCTATACATCGAAATTTCTATATATCGAATTTTTTTCCTGCAATTTGCTACTTCAATATATGAAGGTCTGACTGTATATTAATCATAGTAATATTGTTAATTTATTATTAAAAATAACTAAAATGTTATTTACTATATTTTTATGATGTATTAATACATTATTAATATAACAAAGAAATATAGTATTTATTTTTTACTTGTATTTTATATTCATAAAATTATTAGTAATACAGTGAAACCTGTGTAAGTTGACCACTTGCGGTGCAGTACTTTGGTGGTCAACTTAGACAGGTGGTCAACTTATAAAGGGCAGCAATGATTTTTTTTTTTTTTTTTTTTTTGTCATTTCCCACACCATGTATTCATTTTTGAGTAATTCACCCTTATTCTTTCTATTCAACTCACTTTCATTGTTTAACATTATTGAAAGTGAAACAATAATTAAAAATACTATTCAAATAATTTTGTTATTTTTTCCTTGTTTTTAACTATATTAGACACAGTAGTTTTAGAAATTCCATATGTGCTGGCGAATTTTCTCTGGCTTTCTCCATTTTCAATTAATTTTAATATACTATTTCATACTTTTTATTAATCTCAAGTTCAACTAACTTTTTTTTTCAAGCCTTTTTTGTACAACTTATAGCACAAAGAGCAATAAGCGTGACTCTCCCAGTTGATAAAGGCAAAATTAAAATGTCCTATCTCTGAATCCCTTGCACCAGAAACATGTAACTTTACTCATTAGCAGGCCCAGATCTGCGTACCCGCAGTGCGAGGGACCCGCGTCTTTAAAGGGGCTAACAGTCCTAGAAATTGAAGAAAAAATAGAAAAAAACTAGCACTAAGACTTATTCACTTTACAAATAGACACTGCTGACCACTAAGGAGGGGCCCTACATATTTTGTTGCAGGGAAGCTCAAAATGTATAGATCTAGGCCTGCTCTTTTTAGCACAATTCCTGTGTTGCTACAACATATTGTGACTGAAAGAAAAGACTTTGAACTTTTCTACTGACACCTATTTTCATTCAGCAGAGTACAAAAAGCTATCTCAAGTAGAACAACAAATGAAAAACAAGTAATAATAAATAAATAAATAATAAAATGAAATAATTTGCTGAAGAAAGTTTTAAAAAATAAATCAAGTTGTCAACTTACAAAGGGTTTTTTACAATACTCCATACTAAATTTGGCATACATTAGTGGTCAAGATAGAGAGGTGGTCAAGTTACAGAGGTTTTCCTTCATTATATGAGATGGGACTAATTCCGTTCCTGACAGAAGCGATCAACATAGTCAGGTGGTCAACTTACAAGGGTGGTCAACTTTACAGGTTTTACTGTATAACAACTTTAATTCATGTTAAAATTGATTAATTAAATATTAAACATTGCTCAGAAAAAAAAGTTTTATGACGGCACCAACTAATGCATATTATTTATTTTTGAATCATATAACTGTGCAAAAGTAACTAACAGAAGAAAAACGAATAAAACAACTAATGCTAAATTAACTCCATTACAATTGATAAAAATGTAGAATGAAATGTTAGATAAAAAAATGAAAGAAACCTTAATTTTAAGTCTACATATTGTAATTATAATATGAGAAAATAAAGAGTGTTTTGAGGATACATTTACTATTTTGAAGACTTTGCTTATGCTTGTTGAAAATATCGCAGGGTGGCGACAGATCAGGGAAATCAGGGAGATCAGGGAAAAGTCAGGGAACTTTATTAATCAGGGAAAAGTCGGGGAAATATCAGGGAATTTTGAAAAATAACAAAAAATCAGGGAAAATTGATTTTTTGAAGAAAAAATTTTTTTTTTGCTTTACAAAATTAAGTACTCTTAATTCCCTACGCATTTTCCGCCAATTATCTGTTCAAAAAAAAAATAATAATAATAAAAATAAAATTAATGAGGTGCGATTATACACTGCCGCATATTTGTGCATCTTTTTTCCTCAACGTCAAAGTATTGAATCTTACTTATTAACCACAGGATGAACTTCCTAAGATTTGCTTTTGTGTCTGTTAGGTTGTTTATTTTACCTAGCTTGAAATTTCCTTTTACGCTTTCAATGCTACGTAAAATAAACAACCATACAGGCAAAGAGGAAGCCTTCAATTATGCCTTAGCTCCTTTGCCTTTATTCCATTGTCTCAAAGTAATTAGCGTACTATAATCACGATTTCAAGAAGAAATCTTTGGTTTTTGAATTAATACTATAAAAGCTTAAAAGTTATTACTTCTTCCCGTTTTTAATTTAATTGCTAAAATTGAGCTTTCAATAAAAAAAACTTTGTTTTTTGCCGTTATACTATTTGTTGTCACCGCAGATTATAAAGGTTTTCTTTTCTTCAGACTTTAGTGATTCTTTAATTTTATAACCAAGTTGTATTCTTCTTTTATATATTTTGAAATTAACTAATTCCTTTTTTTTTCTCTTTTTTTCCCCCTTGCATTTCAAAGTTGTTTGTTACAAAAGCAATCTAAGATTTTTTCTCATTACATACTGAAATCATTTGAAATAGAGTTAACTTGTGTACTTAAGAAAATACCTTTATTTTTTTATTGTTAAAAATGCTGTATTAATTCATTAAAACCTATGTCCTTGATTAGAGAAAAGCTCCCTATGAATGGTTGTCAAATGCTTTCATCTGTTTTGCATAAATATGTCAATTAGTTATATAAGAATAATTACATTAATTCTATTCTTTCACTATTACTTGTTATTCTTGCAACAATTATTTTACTGTTTGAAAACTTAGAACTAAAAAGTAATTGAAATTATTTTGAACTATCATAAATACACATGTTTTTAAAAGTAATTTTAATAGTTTCTTAAATTCTTATGTTAAGTAGTTTCTGGAAGTAAAGTTTTTTTTTTTTTTAATTTTCTCTTTAGTTCTACAACTTGACATAACTTGAAACGTTTAAAACACTGCATTTTATACAAACATACAAGGGATTTCAAGTAAAGCAAAGAAAGAAAACCATTATCATTGGTAACGTAAATCAGGGAAATTTGCTGAACTTAATCAGGGAAATCAGGGAAAAGTCAGGGAACTTTTTTTCACAGTTCCTGTCGCCACCCTGTATCGGATACACATCCAAATCTTGAATATTTTTGATATTTTGGAAGTTATCATGGTATCTTCGAACCCTGGCTGTATGTATCAGAGGAAAGAGGCAAAAATAGTAAAGGGGGAAAAAAATTTTTAAAAATGCCTCTTACACCGAGAGAAACGTTGCTCGAACTACAAAAGGGGCCCCATACCTCAAATAGCTTAGGGTCCCATTAAGTCTAAATCCGGCCCTGATCATACAACATGTATACTGTCAATTTTTCTGCATCTTTGAACTCCGCTGACTGGAATTATATTCGTTCCTAAGCCTTTGGACGTAAGAGACCAACGCCAACTAATACACCACTCTGTGGGCGTTATTGGGAAAACTAATCGGTGTTACTTGAGTTGAAACAACTGAATGTATGTTTATTCAAAACTGAGTGGTATAATGTATTGTAGAACTGAAGTAACTTTTCCATCCATAAAGCCCTTATTCTTTCTAACTTAAATTTTATTTTGACTGTTAAAATTTGTTTTAACCTTTCTTTTTTTTTTTTTTTTTTTTTTTTTTTTTTTGCGATGGTAATATGCATCTATATTTATTGGAGATTAGTAGAATATTTTTGAAATATTTTTTATTCACTCTTAAAGTTTCACAGTAAGTAACACATTTAAATTTTTCCAATAGGAATTGCTGGGTCAGAAATGGTTAAGAGTTCCTACCTATTTTAAGGAGCTTTATTATTCCTTGTGACTAGAAAATAAAGTATTACTTTATAAATAAGTTTAAAGATTTTTTTTTGAAATTAGCTGTTGGGGGGGGGGGTATATCTTTATTAATAATAAAGCTGAAAGTCTCTCTGTCTGGATCTCTGTCCAGATCTCTGTGACACAGATAGTGCCTAGACCGTTCAGCCGATTTTCATGAAATTTGACACAAAATTAGTTTGTAGCATGGATGGTGCACCTCAAAGCGATTTTTCGAAAAATTCGATTTTGTTCTTTTTCTATTCCAATTTTAAGAACATTTTCCCGAACAAAATTATCATAAGATGGACTAGTAAATTATCAAGTTATCATAATGTGGAACTGTAACATGGGCAAGCCGATTGGCGAGAAATTCATCATACATTATTTGTAAATATACAGGCGAACTGAAAGACCTTTTAATTTTCTACTACGGGCAAAGCCATGCGGGTGCCACTAGTGGTTTATAAATTTCTTTCATATTTAAATCTCATGCATTGCTTCTGTTTAAAAATGACTCTTCATCCTTTTGTATAAGTTTCAGATTTTTCTCAATTTAGTTGTGTACATTTCAGACTTTTAGCTATTTAAAAACTTTTATTTCTCTTTTTTTAAGACTTTTTTTTTTCTCTTTTTATGAACAGAAAATCACATTCATGTTGGCTTAGCCAATATTGTCCTCTTATGTTCCTCATTCTATTCTGCCATTTTTGAAAGCAATTTTCAGTGATCTGCTCATTTACAGAATAATGATGAATGATTGGGAATTAGTTGTAAGGAATTAGCTGTAATAAAATTATTTTAACTAATGTTTGTGAATACCTTTAGCAATAATCTGTAACAGTGGTCAGTGACCTAATGTAGGGGAATGTGTGGCAAAGTGAAATGGTGAAATATTTACTTTGCTTTTAATGCCGCCAATCTGGTAATATTTTAACCATGTAGTACCTTAAAACGGTACAACTTTGTGCCTAGGGGGCAACAAAAGACCGCTGTTGCCATGGTGATGATTTTGCTCTCTAGTAGCCCCTTTTTACTTTCTTCTATATCTAAGATATAGAAGAAAGTATTGGATTCGTGCAAATTTTCGACTTTCGAATTTTGACGGATTCGAACGTTTTGAGGTGTGCTGAGTCCATTTCGACTATTTTTGGAAAATATCTATCTGTCTGTGTGTATGTGTGTGTGTGTATGTGTGTGTGTATGTATGTGTGTGTGTATGTATGTGTGTATGTGTGTCACGTCTGTGTGTGACCCGTTTTTTGTGGCTGCTCCACAGCAAAAACTACTGCATGAAATCGAACGAAATTTGGTACACATATGTGCCCCTATGTGAACTTGTGCCCATTAGTTTTTGGCGCGAATTCCTCCAAGGGGGGTGGAGCAATGGGACGTTTTTTGAGTTACGCGTGCTTGCTATTCCTCAGGAAGTAACTGGCGGAATCAAACAAAATTTGGTCCACTTGTTGCCCCTAACAGGAACAGATGCTGATTCAATTTTGGTGTCAATAGCTCAAACGGGGGTGGCGCAATCACCCGTTCTTTTTTTCCATTGTGAATGCCCTATCTCAAGAAGTAATGCTACGTTCTGGTTGAAATTTGGATTATTTGTGAATCCATACGTAAACAGGCTTTGGTTCAATTTTGACTCCAATCGCTCCAAGAGGTGTTGATTTTTTTTTTTTTTTTTGCGAATAAAAATAGTTTTATTAATGCAACAATAAGAAAGATAAATCCTAATAGATTGTGGTCTGCGTATTTCTCGTGATTTTAATTGTATGGAAATGATCGGAAATATTATCTCAATGATTTAAAATTTTTAACTGTTGCCATCTTATGTTTGTTAATAAATAAAATATTTGTAATTAATTCAAGCAAGACTTTTAAAATAACTTTCAATTTGCTTTGCTTTTACAATAATTCAGACAGTGGGATGGTCGTCAAGTTTTTGCATGTGTAATTTTGCTTTTTGTTGGGAATATTGCTTCCTCGTCAAGCATGGGGAGGGATCGGAAAAGGAAAAATATAGAAGAAAGTTTCGTGATGGCCACAACATACTAGTTTGAACTTATGAGCTCCAAAAATATTCACCAGGTAGTGTAAACATTTAGGTAGCTAAAGACCTGTAACAGAGATTGCCATTGTTGTTGTATACCTTAGATAACTTAGTCGTTCTTAATGCGTTATTCGATTCATTTGTGGAGGAGCAAAAAATGTCCTTTGCAGCCCTTCCCAAGCAAACCACTTATACTGTTTTGGAACATCTGGTAAATTCAGATTTGCTTTACTGTTTTGTCAGTTACAAATTAAGCCGCTTGTTGACTTAAAATGTTTCATTGCTTTCACACGCTCTCAACATTCATCGGCAATGGGAATGTTGGGGTACAACAATGGGCCCCCTATTTTTCACGGTTTTTAGTGACTTTAAGCTTTATTTTATTCTCTGAAAGGATTCTTTTGTCATTTTTTGTGTTATTTATTGTAAGTAATGTCAAGAAAAGACAGAAGAAAGCTTGGAGCTTGCCCAATCGCCCATATTCACAAGAGTTTTTGCAGAAAGTGCTGACTGAAATCCGGACCAAATAGAAACTGAGATAATTTTTTAAAGAAATATTTATTTTGATTTGGAATGTAAAATGTCTTTTCACTTTTAAAATTTTTGTTGATCTTATTTAAAACTTGTCAGACCTATGTATTTTCTGAGACCCAAGTATAGGTACCTATCCTTTAGTTGGTGAGATTTTTATAGTTTTCAAATGTTTCTATGTCAAAACCTAGGCAGATAATAAAGAACGTTACCTACATTTACCATGTTGAACTTTATTAATCACTCAAGACGACAAGTTACAATTAAACCTTAAAAAATTGAAGAAAAAAAAAGGTAAACGCTGGCCTAAGAAAATTCTTTATACATTTTCAAGCAGAGGAAAAATTGTAGCCCCTGACAACAATTCATACTAATCATGATTACCGTTATGTGTTTGTAATAATAGTACCGCACAAATGACATGACATGCAATCCTAAATTCTGTACATCATTCGTAATCATAGTATTTAGAAAAGTATTGGAATTTAGGATGTATTAAGGTGGTTCAAAAATATATGTAAAAAAAAGTTTCTCCTACATAATCGGACACCCCTCAATATTTTTAGACTTGTGGATAGCAATAAACTGGAAGAATTTCAGCTACCTATTTCAAATTAAAGAGGGTGCTCAACCCCCTCCCCCAAACTTCATAAATATGGGGAGGGGGTTAAAAAAATACATCGAACTGAAAAAATAATGCTACATATTATAATATACTCAAGTAATATGCACGTACATTGCAATAAAATAGTTATTTAGAAAAAAAAAACAGCTGGGGAAATTAAATCTTTCTAAATTTGTGATTTTCTGTGCTACAACTAATGTTAAATTGAGGGGTCGTTGAGCACAGTCTTCAAATTTGAGTAAGAAGCTAAAACTTTTACAGCGTAATACTATTAGCAGTGGTGTTCCCATAGAGTATACTCCATATACGCCGTATACCCTCAAACATTTTTTTAAAGAAATAGCGTATACCCTCGAGCATCATAATTTTTCATATTTTGACATACTATGTTTATGATCACATACACTAACTGTGCATAATAGATTACTAGGAATATACCCTCAGAAAAATTGATAGGAACATCACTGACTATTAATAAGTCAAAAATAAATAGGGGGTGTCCTGGACTCTGGCTGAAAAAAATGTTTTTTGAACCACCCCAATGTATATGTTTAAATAAACATGTTTCATTGACGTTTTTCATAACACCTTAAGATTTCTCTTCTTTCTTTCTGTTTTTTTTTTTTTTTTTTTTTTTTTTTGTGTGTGTGTGTGTGTGTAAAATATTTACATCTTTAAAATTTAAAATATTTGGTCAAAACAAAAAGTTTCAGTTTTTAGAAATGAAGTGAGCATGTGAGCTTACTAAATAGATAAGTTGAAAATTAGCATGTTATTGAAATAGCAAATTTATTAGGGTATGCTCTGCAAAAAAGTAAGTGCTGATATTTTCCAATTGCTTATTTTATTTCGGCTTTCAAAGATAAAAGAGAATTCATTTTAAATTTGGCTCTCTTTTTTTCTGTATTTTGAAAGGTGTCTTAACTCTGAAGTTTGATTTATTTCATGCTTTTGCATTGGGATTGATTTATCTGTACTATTCCTAATACTTTTTAAAATGCTACCCTCATAAAAATAGCTTAAAATATATGTTTTTGCAAGTAGATTAAAAAATATTTTTAAAAGTGTAACAAAAGTTGAAATCTTAAGGCCTTAAAGTATATTCCAGAACTTTTTTAAAAATCCAATTTCTTTTTTCCAAAAAATAAGTCAAAAACTCTGATTTCAGTGTGTCCCATTAAATAGTATGTTGCATCCTGTAAAAGGACTTCCTCTCCCAAAACTTCCATAGTACCCCCCCCCCCCCAACCCCTTTCTAGATCAAAAGAGGAAAATGGTGCTTCCTGATAAAAAAAAAAAGCTAAGCCAGATTAAGGCATGGGCACAAGCCCAGGGCAGCAACATTTAGGGGGCACCAAATTTGTTTGTAACATTTTGGTTTTGGATTCATTCCATATCGGAATTTAGCAAGATGTATAAATATTAAATCTGGGAAAAAAATCACTGTGAAAATTTAACCTTTTTCGCGAATCCCAAAACCACTCCAAGTTCATTCTACATTTACAACACTTTTTAAAGTTGTACCATAGATAATTTTGATACTAATGGCTTTTTCCATTGGGCAAAGTTTGACGACATGTTATACTATCATGTTTAGGTAGTTATCATGATACTATGTTATTCCTATTTCTAGTAATATAAGGTACCACCAAATTAGTAGATATGTCAATATGCAAGCATTCAGATATTTTACTGCTTCTTCATATAAAAAAAGCTCGGGGAAGGGGGGGGGGTTACCAAATTAATTTTGTGCCCAGTGTCTTCAAAAACTTTAGTCGAACCCTGGATAAAAGAGCACTGTAATTCAATCAAAAGATCTTTCTAGTAAGAATTCTGCTGTTGAACATGTGCCTTTATTTAGCATTTTTTGTATACTTACTGCATACAAAACCCAAGTATTCTTTCTTCTTAAAAAAATTACTTTTTAAAATTATGAAAAGCTTTTAATGTTTAGTTTAACAAACTATGCTACATACTCTGTAAATTCAAATCAAATTTGAATCTATCAGTGGAGAAATCAATGTATTTCATTTAAGCAACAAAAATTTTCCATTTGAAAATTGATCCCCGTTTGAAGAAATAGCAAATAAAGGAAGACTAGCCACCTGTAGCAATCAGCTGGTTCGCCTTTTTACACCATTATCCTTTCTATACAAGCAGCCACCTATGGGGGCTATTTGGCTTTCTTGTCATTCACCTTTTTACGCCAAGATTGCCGCCTTTAAATAAAGTTGGCTGCGGTATTAATCAATCTATATCTATCTTTATGAATATAAATAAAATATTTTCTATATCTATCTCCAGTTCTGTTTTGTGCCATTCACTTTTTTACTCCAAGAGTGCTGCTTGCGGTGGCTTCTGTCTACACATACGACCGATCTCTATTCTCACGGCAAAAATTAATTGATTTATTTATTCACAACAAAGTTTTGAGCTTACCATTTTGCTTTTACGTTTTGAACGAAATGAAAATATTTTATTTTCTTTTTTGTTGTTTCCATGGTAACTATTTTTGTTTCCCCTATTTTATTTTTGAGGATGCAATAAATGAATAAGGAACTAGTGACATTATAAAGCGCGTGCATCAAAATCCCATCGTTAT
Organism: Uloborus diversus; assembly: GCF_026930045.1. Lineage (NCBI taxonomy): Eukaryota > Metazoa > Arthropoda > Arachnida > Araneae > Uloboridae > Uloborus > Uloborus diversus. The sequence goes on along the minus strand of NC_072735.1, from coordinate 177,970,549 downwards.
TTTCCCTTCTCCCCTGCTAGATAAATTCAGATGGAATAGTCTTTACTTGGCAGACTACCAAATTACATACAATCAGTGGTCAAACAGTATGTTCCCTGTGGTGTGCAAAAAGTAGCGTTTGCAGGAAAAAAAAAATCACAATTTTTAATGAATTAAATGCCTTGGTGGCAGGGTTGGCAAGGTTTTGGACACTACGGTAAAAACCAGGGTAAAAACCCTGGTTTTTACCATCTTGTCCAAAATTCTTGTGTTCAAAAGTGTCCAAAACTATATTTTTTAGAAAAATTTCATTATGTGAGGAAGCATCAAAAACAGAATAAAATGTATTGAAGTAATTTTTTATATTGAACATTTATTCAATGGAGAACATTCAATTAATTTATGCAGCTGATTTCAATCTAGTTACATAGAAGTTGAATTCTTGATCAAAATTTCAATTTCTTCGCATTAGTTTTTTTTTTTTTTTTTTTTTTTTTTTTTTTTTTTTTTGATAATAGCAACTAGTGATGGGCATAATCGAGATCTTTTGATAATCGAGATCTCGGGAATCGAGTACTTCTGATAATCGAGTGATTGATAATCGAGATCTTTTTAAGTCGATCACTCGAGCGATTGACTTCTCGAGATCTTCCGAATCGAGTACTCGAGCGATTGACTTCTCAAGATCTTTGAAATCGAGTTCTCGAGCGATTGACTTCTCGAGATCTTTTGAATCGAGTACTCGAGCGACTGACTTCTCGAGATCTTTTGAATCGAGTACTCGAGTGATTGACTTCTCGAGATCTTTTGAATCGAGTACTCGAGCGATTGACTTCTCGAGATCTTTTGAATCGAGATCTCGAGCGATTGACTTCTCGAGATCTTTTGAATCGAGATCTCGAGATGTTTTAAATCGAGATCTCGAGATGTTTCTAATCGAGATCTCGAGACGTTTGAATCGAGTACTCGAGTAGTTCATTTTCTGAGCCTTTCCAAAATTGAGTTGACTGCTACGGGGGTGCCCACTAAAAGGGGGTGGGGCATGGTGCAGCCTGTGCAACTAAAATTTTTAGAGCCGGTTTTTTGAGAGGGTTTTTTAAATCTCATTTTCGGAAGTGGGAGAGGGGGTCCATGGCGCAGCCTGCGAAACCGAAATTTTTAGAAGCGGTTTTTTGAGATTTTTTTTTAAATCTCATTTCGGGAGGGGGGGGGAGAGCTTTTTCTAGACGGATGCTCCGTAACATTTGAGAGGGTGCGCCATCGCCCTGCGAAAGGGGGAAGTGGACTCCCTTGACTTCAGTTGAATTCCCGAGTTGTTTTGGCAGGGGTGCGCTCGAAATAGGAATGTGACATTTAGCCTACCATTTAGGGGTATAATAAGGGGTGAACCCTCCTGGCTTTTAGAAGTTTTAGGTTAAATTGGGGGGAAATTGACACCCCCTTTTAGAAAAGAGATCAATACCACTGCCCCCAAATTCCATGAAAAATTGTAGTTTTTACATTTAAGTGGGTCTAGTTTTTTGTTGTTTTCCGATAAAATGAGCAGATACACCTTTTGTCCCCTTACCCTCCGGTAAAGTTCGAAATGCAAGCTTGTTTTAAGGGGTCGATTCGCTAGATTTTAGTCTTCATTTTGGTGTCGCAATCCTTGGGGGATGCAGGTTCGACTAAATTCCCTGTTAGCTTGTCAAAAACTAGGAGCTCGGCCGGGGCCATCGTGAAGTCACGATGGCCCCGGCTCGGCATTTGGACGACTGAGTGATTTATTCGAACGGTTATGCATTTGAACTAATGATTTTCAGTTATGTATCACGTGATTATTTCGAATGGTTTCAGGCTCTCAAACACGAAGTTAATAATGTAAACAAGTTGTGGAAAATCTCCATAAAAATCCTCGAGTATACCTGTGCGCAAGAGGGCGCTTTTCGATATGCAAATTTCCCACCTGTTGGTTCATTTTAGTTAGATGTCTTTCTTTTCATGGATCGTGGATTCGTGGCATTCGATAGCTTGATTTTTGTTGATGTTGGTCGTCTCGTGGCAGTTCGAATAGCAAGGGCAATTTGGAAGCCCTTTCGTATGTAGAATCCAAATAAAGTTAATTTAGTTTTTAGATAGTTGCCGTAACATTTTCTTTATGGTGCATCGGCCGCAAGGTACTGCACAACCGTTTGATAGTTAGAATTCGTCGAGTAGTGATATGTTATATTGACATCGTTGTTGTTTCGTACCATTGGACATAGTAACTGAAGAAATTTGGGTGAGTTATTTGTTTTCAATTTGTATGTCAATTAGTATGGATGCTGAAAAGATAAAAAATAAGCGTAAAGCGCTTAAATGCAGTGCCACTAAGTTCGTTAAAAGTTTAGACGTCACTTTAGTAAATGAAACTAATGTGCGTAATTTAGAAGTATTATTAAATCAATTAATTGATAAAATTGACTGTCTTAAAGTGGCTGATAATGAGCTTCTTAATGTAATCGAAGCAAAAGATATCGAAAAAGAGGTGCAACAATGTGAAGACTTCGTGGAAAATTTAATTTTCTATAAATGTCAAATTACTCAAAGAATAGCAGCTCTAACACCTCCGGCTGTACCTCCTACTATTAATCCCGCTAATTTATCAAATTCAACATTGGAACTTAGTGGTCTAGTACATCAAGAAACTAGATCGTCGATTAAATTGCCAAAGCTAACTGTTAATAAATTCTACGGTGACCACAGGTATTGGCTAGAATTCATTAGTCAGTTTGAAAATGCAATAGATAAAAATAGCGGCTTATCTAAAATTGAGAAGCTTATTTACCTTAAGAATTTAGTAGGTGGTGCTGCAGCTAAAGCAATTTCCGGATTCGCATTAACAGAAAGTAATTATGATGCAGCCTTGGAACTTTTAAAATCTAGATTCGGACAAAAGAATTTGCTCATCAATGCGCATTTAGGATCGCTTTTGAACATGACTCCCATAAAAAATACAAGTGATACGAACAGTTTGAGAAAATTATACGATAAAGCTGAAACTGAAATCAGGAATTTAGAAAGCTTGGGAATAAATTCAGAATCGTACGGTAATCTCTTAACACCGATAATTTTGAAAGTATTGCCCTCTGAATTAACTCTTGAATTTAGTAGAAAGAATAAAAGTGATAATTGGGATTTGAAAGCTCTTCTCGAGTTCTTAGGTGAAGAAATACAAAGTCGCGAAAGAGCTCAATCTTTTCATTCTCCCGTAAAAGAAAAACAAAATTCGACCCATCCGCTCCAAGAACGCAATCGAGGCGCTTCCGGGTCAAAATCTTCTACAAAAGATACTTTTCGAAAACAGAAAAGTTTCAATTCTTCAGCGGCTGAACTCTTAGTCAATCATACAGTTGCTAGTTCAAAATGTGTGTTTTGTGGTTCGAACTTGCATGATTCAGTTTCGTGTGACTCGGTAAGCATAGAAATGAAACGGGATTATTTGAAAAGAAATAGACTTTGCTTTTTTTGCTTTTCGAATAGACACTCAATTTCTTCTTGTCCAAAGCTTAAGAAAGAAAAAGGTTGTTCGTTTTGTGGTTTAAAATCGCACCCCAAAACACTTTGTTATCGGTTTTATCAGAATTCGGATAAAACAACTTTCACCCCGCCCCAAGAAGAATCTGATGATAATGTTACTAACGTTTCTTCTTGTCAAACTGAAAACAAATCGCAAAGGGTTTTATTGCAAACCGCATCGGTCGTTGCTCGTTATAATAATCAATATAGAAATTGTCGTTTGTTAGCCGACACAGCGGCTCAAAGAAGTTTTGTAGATAGGAAATTTTCAAGATTGTTGAAACTTCCCGTTATTCGAAAAGAAAATCTAACAGTTTATTCCTTCGGAGATAAGTCTCCTATTGAAAAAACGTTTAATGTAGTTAAAATAAGATTGGAAAATAAAGAAGATCCGAATTTGTATTTGGAAATCGAGGCGTTAGAAATAGAAAAAATATCCGCGGCACATATTCCGCCGCCTACAATAGATATTTCCATTTATAGCAAGCATTTGAAAGGTTTGAAATTAGCTGATACTTCGAATAAGGACGTTAGTGTTTCAATTTTAATCGGTGCTGATAACTATTATGACGTCATGACAGGCAGAATTAAACGTATTAATCGAAAACTTGTAGCTGCTGAGTCGCTCTATGGGTGGTGTTTAATTGGAATATCAGGCTCTCCAAATAAAAATTCAGGTGATTCTTTCGCCATGAAAGTAATGGTTGAGGAAAACATTTCAAAACAATTGGAGACATTTTGGCAACTAGAAAATCTTGGAATCGAACCAGCTAACGATGATGTAAGTTGTAATGATAACAAAACTTTACGAGAATTCGAAGATAGTATTCGCTTCCAAGATGGTAGATATGTGGTTAAACTCCCTTGGAAGGATAATTTTAAAGAATCGCTTGAAAACAATTACGAAGTGGCATATGAAAGATTTTCAAAATTGTGCTACAGGTTTCAAAATGATCATTCTTTGTATTCAGAGTATAGGAGGGTTGTGAATAATTACATAGAGCAAAACATTGTAGAGCGTGTTCCTGAATCAAGTGTAGCAGATAGTCCAGAATTCTATTTGCCCCATAGGGCAGTAATTCGAGATGATAGGGTGTCTAGTAAGCTGAGAGTTGTTTTCGATGCGTCTTCGCATAAAAAGGGCAAGTTTTCGTTAAATGATAGTTTGCATATTGGACCTAATTTATATCCTGATTTGTTTGAACTGTTGTTGTCATTTCGAAAGCATCCAATTGCGTTCACAGTTGATATTAAACAGGCATTTTTGAATGTAGCAATTGACGAGTCGGATAAAAATGTAACAAAGTTCTTTTGGACTGAAAATCCATATTCCTTTTCAGACTCTTTAGAAGTTCTAAGGTTCAATCGTGTTCTCTTCGGAATAAATAGTTCCCCCTTTCTCTTATGTGCTACTATTAAACACCATTTGAAGAAGTATTCTTCTATTTTTCCGCAGACTCACGAACTGTTAAACAAATTTTGTTACGTCGATGACATCATAGGAGGTCAAAATACTGTTGCATCGGCATACGCAACTAGTTTAGAATGCGTCCAGATCTTTAGAGAAGCAAATATGCCCTTGCACAAGTGGGCTACTAATTCTGCTGAATTGCGAAAACTTTGGGAGAAGAACGGGTTTTCTACTGAAACGTCATCAAACCCAATTGGTCAAAACATGATAAACTATAAAGTATTAGGCATTTACTGGGACGCTGACAGAGATTTATTTTATTTTAACGTAGAAAATCTGATATCCCTTGTATCGAAAGGAATTGATACAAAAAGATTCCTGTTGCAAGTTGCTGGTCGAATTTTTGATCCTATAGGATTTGTAGCTCCTTACGTAATTCGTTTGAAGATTCTCATTCAACGCGTCTGGGAAATGGGTCTTCTTTGGGACCAGGAAATGCCCCAAGTTATCAAAAAACCCTTCAGACAATGGTGTCTTGAACTGAAGGGCTTAAGTTTAGTTGAAATCCCTCGCTTTTATCATTTCACGGACTCCTACACAGTTGATGTGCAACTGCACTCCTTTTCGGATGCATCTAAAAAGGCCTACGGAACTGTAATATATTTTCGAGTCATTAAGACTGACGGGACTATAACGACTAGTTTTATCACTTCCAAGAGCAGGGTTGCCCCATTAAAGACTCTTTCTTTGCCGAGGTTGGAATTGATGGGAGCACTGCTTTCTGCTAGGTTGTGTGCTAAAGTCTCTAAAGCTTTAAAATTTGAGAAGTCCTGCTTTTTTCATACGGATTCCTCTATAGTTTACCATTGGATTAGAGGAGAACCGTCCTGTTACAAACCGTTCGTCAAAAATAGGATAGAGGAGATTCAAAGACTGACTGAACCACCGAAATGGAATTTTTGTCCTGGGAGGGATAATCCAAGCGATATTGTAAGCAGAGGAATATCTGTTCGGGAATTGAAAGATAGTCAACTTTGGTGGCACGGACCACCCTGGCTTAGCCAAACAGAGCAGTTTTGGCCAAAAATAGAGGCCCAAAACGTCAGCAATCATGACCTAGAACTAAAGAGTAAATTTAGAGAAGTTTCGCAAAATGAAGTAATCCTCGAAAATCGCGAAAAGCTCATAAACATTGATAAATTTAGCAGTTATCTCAAACTATTGCGAGTAACTGCCTTCGTATTTCGATTTATACACAACGCAAGAAATACGTCGAAAAATAAAGGTGCTCTCGAAACAAATGAGCTTAAATTGTCTGAAGAATACTGGATTAAAGAAACCCAGAAAGAAGCTTATTGGTTAGAAATAGTCGATTTAGAAAGATCTCAAAAAGTTAGCGATAGTTCAAAAATTCGTTCTCTAGTACCTTTCTTAGATCCCAGGAATATTTTGCGAATAAAAGGGAGATTAGATGAATCAGAATTTTCTCTAGACGAGAAACAACCCATCATTCTACCGAAAAACTCTAAATTTTCGGAATTATTAATCTTACATGAGCATACTAAGAACTTTCATATCGGAGTAACAGCTACTCTAGTAATGCTTAGAAGAAAGTTTTGGATAGCGAAGGGGAGACAACTCGTGAAGAAAGTACTTAGAAAATGCTTCATTTGTAGAAAATACAAATCCAAACCAGCAAACGAAATAACAGCGCAACTTCCGAAAGACAGAATTGTAGAGAATCCACCTTTCGAAATTTGTGGCTTTGATTTTGCAGGAGCTATTCTTTACAAATGTGATAAGGAAGTTAAAAAGGCTTATTTTGCAATTTTCACCTGTGCTGTAACTAGAGGAATTCACTTAGAATTAGTGTCCTCCATGTCTACAAAGCATTTCTTACTAGCCTTTAGAAGATTCATTTCCAGGCGAGGTAGTTGCAGTGTTGTTTATTCGGATAACGCAAAATCATTCAAAGCCGCAAATAAAGATCTAATGTACTTCTATGACATTCTACAAGATTCGGAATTTAAAGATTTTATATCTTCACGTGGCATTAATTGGAAGTTTATCGTAGAAAGGGCGCCCTGGTGGGGCGGATTTTACGAACGTCTCGTAAAATCAGTGAAAGATCCACTCAGAAAAGTTCTCGGAAAAGCTCTTCTCACGTTTGAAGAACTTTCAACTGTTTTGACTGAAATCGAATACGTCGTTAATTCGAGACCTTTAACATACGTTACTGATAATTTTTCTGAGCCCAAGCCATTAACTCCTCTTGACTTTTTGCAATATGGAAAGAAAAATCACGACTATCCATTTAATTTTGCTGAGTTAGTTAATCGAGTGTCAACAAGAGAGTCCTTATTAAAAAGAAAGCAGTATCAAACGACACTTTTGAAACATTTTTGGGTTAAATGGAAAGAACTATATCTACTTAATTTGAAAACAGTTCACCATTTCAAATCGCCTAACGTTCACAAAGAAGTAAAGATGAATGATGTAGTGCTCGTCGAAGGAACTTCAAAATCTAAACTACTATGGGACTTGGGAATCGTTCAAGAAACTTTTCAAGGTAGAGATGGACATATCAGAGCTTGTGTCGTCAAAACCAAAAAGAGACTTTTCAGAAAACCTGTGCAGCTGATATATCCCCTTGAACTTTGTGAATGAACTGGTTTCACGTATCCTTTTTATGATTAATCAGTCGAAAAGTTTATTGAAAATAATTTGTTTTAAACTCTTTTTTCCTTCAAAATTTTGAAGTATTTCTAATGTTGGACTTTGATTAAGTTCTTAAAATAATTTGCTTAAATATTTCATTAATTTTAGAAAAAAAAACTTGTTTATAGTAAAATTAATTTTGTTAACTTAAGTTTAAAATTGTAAATATGTCTGAACATAAAATTCAAAAATAGAAATTATATTTTATATAAGTTTGTAACCATATAGTTTATGGTATATTAATCTTTATAATTTAGCAACCTATAGTTATTGCATTCGTTATTGTTTACTGAGGAGGAGAATTTCCTTATGTATTTGCCTTTGTTATAGTTCTTTTTATAGGTTCTATTGATGAACTCTTAGAGTTCATGGTGGGGAGCTGTGGAAAATCTCCATAAAAATCCTCGAGTATACCTGTGCGCAAGAGGGCGCTTTTCGATATGCAAATTTCCCACCTGTTGGTTCATTTTAGTTAGATGTCTTTCTTTTCATGGATCGTGGATTCGTGGCATTCGATAGCTTGATTTTTGTTGATGTTGGTCGTCTCGTGGCAGTTCGAATAGCAAGGGCAATTTGGAAGCCCTTTCGTATGTAGAATCCAAATAAAGTTAATTTAGTTTTTAGATAGTTGCCGTAACATTTTCTTTACAAGTAGGGGAATAGTTGCTCTGCGCAAAAGTACTCATTCTTTCCTAGTTTATAGCTTTGCTTTTTTTTTTTTTGATGTTCTTGTTAAGAGTAGTTAAGTATATTTATCTGACTAATACATGAGGAGGGAGGGTAAAATATTTCTGATTGCGTTTTCCAGAGGATTGGGATTCCCGACGCATTGAAAAGTGTACAAGTGTGGCTTGAAGTGCATTGAAGTTCATGATTATTTTTTTTCTTTTTTGATCCGCTCTTTTTTATTTTTCTTTTTCATTCGTCGACTTTAGGAATATGCAATAACAGTAAAAGTGTTGGGAGTGAAGTTGAAATGTTTCTGAGTGCATTAAAAAGAAATATTGAAGTTTGTCGCGTGGGATTAATTTTAGCTTCCACTCTTCGGCCCAATTTTTAAATAAAAATTACATTTTATACAGATTTCATTTTTTTTTTCGAAATTCCATACGCAAGATATTTGTGACTTCTTGTGTGCGTAGCATTTATTATCGCGTGGGTAGTTAAATTTAAGTATTTTGCTTGTTTTACTCGCTTCTGTTTATGTCATATTCCTTATAGTTTCGTAAATGTTGATTAGTATATTTACTCAACTTAAAAATTTTCAGTCAATGAATGTGCTGATTTTATGGTTTTTTTTTTTTTTTTTGTAAAGTTGAGGCAAAACTGCTGAAAATGCTTAGGCTCGCAACGATCCATTTCGGAACTTGAGGTTCCGTAGCTACGTTTCATTTTCCGTGCGCTGGTCCTCAAAAAGGTTAAAATTGATTGTCAAGTTTCTCTGAAAAGCAGATTACGTATTCGGTTTTCAAATCATCCGAGATGCTCGATAACCGAGCATTCCACAACAAACAATATATTATACAAGAGAGAGCGCGGGGGAGGGGGGGTAAATTGCGCAGATCGCGCCATTGAAGTTATGAAGAGGAGAGGGTAACTTCAGCGGGCTTTAATTTATTTTAGGGGGTTCAACGTCGCATTTGAGGGATGAGTGTCATCGCCATGGAGGGGGCACCACTGCATTATAAACACCTTGCGTTTAAACATTTCATAAACGTTTTAACATGGCTGCCACAGCGTTAACAATCGCTTTAAAACGTTTACTCAACGAAGTGTGCTCTCTGAGTAACCCCATTCGAAAAAAAGCAGAAGCAATTATTTGATTCAATAACCTTATAGAATGACAGGGGTGACACATTTGAGAAGCAATGATTTGATTCTAAAACCTTATAGAATGACAGGGGTGTCCGTCCGTCCCTGTGAGCAATGGCGAGCTTTCTATGACAATCCCCCCCTCCCCCAAGAAACGATAATCCGAAAAAGGGCTAAGACTACATTACATTTTTAATTACACGGTTTGTACCATACCGGTCAAGGGCGCCCATATGCAAAATTTTAAGGGGGGAGGGGCTCAGATATTTTCTCCATGGTTTAATAGGATATTTTCCCCATAGAAACCGATTTCAGTACAGATTAGAGTTATTAAAATTCGACATTTTTAATAACTTATTGATTAATTGATGGAGAAGAAATGATTTTACATTTTTGCAAAAAAAAAAGTACTAAAAGCAAGGATGTCCTAATTTCAAAGAAGAGGGAGGGGGCTTGAGCCCCCACTTGCTCCCCCCCTATATGGAAGCCCTTGATACCGGTTTAATATATTTTTAAGTTTAACAACTCTCAAGTTTAAACCTGCTAGTGTCGCCCATATTAACATTATCCCTCACTTTTTAATAAAAATTGTACATACGTACGTATTTAATCTTAATAACTGTCAAGTTCAAAACAGTGTGGAAAGCGTTTCTCTATCCTTTGTTTCAAGATTTCACCACCGGATCACACCAGGGGCGGATACAGAAAACCACTTGAAGGGGGTGGGGGTCATGCTGAAGAAAGCCCTCCCCCATGAACGAAATTCCCGTTTTAAGTACGAAAAAATTCTGAAACTTTTTTGGGGGTCAATAAAAAGCCCCAAATCGGTCAGGAATAAGGCACATAATTGGGGATTAAAGTTGCAAATTAATTTCATAAGCAATAAAACAAAATAGTAGTTCAAATATTTTCTTTGAAAAATAATTGATGTATTGAAAAGATAAGATACTGTCATCGTTTGCATTTTATGCATAAATTATTTGAACACAATGTGTGCGGATACTATTCTCGAGAGTTCAGGGGGGGGGGGTCATGACCACCACGACCCTCCATTGTATCCGCCACTCACACAACACATGCCCCTCCATAAATCCGCTCATATGATAATTAACAATTTTCGTTCTAAAAATTCGTTCGATTATTAAGGAATCTCTCAATTATCGAAAATTTGAAGCCAAACATTCAACTATTACCCCATTCGAATAAAGCAAGAGAAAAGCAATCATTCGATTTTAAAAATCATTCCAAATCTATCCATTCCAAGAGCAAAGGGCACCCCCTATGAAGCTCTTCCCCCAAGTGCACAACCCCCAAAAGAGACAAAATCCCCTGAAAATTAAAATCCCGCATTTTACGTCAAAACTCCCCCCCCCCCTCCCCTCTTATTTGCACCCATAGGAATGAATTACACGAGAAGTTAACCACTTGTTTTATTAAGAAATAATTAAGTACCTTTGTGCCGAGAAGTAACATGAAATAACAAACGTTTTGTATCTCAAATATACAGAGTACTGCAGAAACGTGTTTTGGAGTTTTAAGGTACCCTTTTTTCAACAAAATAGTAAGCTTTTACATATAAGGGGCCATTCCTTTGTTACATGTGGATGATTTTGGCCATTTTGACCCCTTCCCCCCATGTAAGGGTACGTAAGGTTTTTCAAACCCCTCCCCCTATTCTTACGTAAGATTCCATTTCGTTTTTCGAAATAATGAAATAACTAATATAATATCACTGGAATCGAAATTTAATTCACTATTATTAAATTAAACCTTTTTGAGTGAAGAAATATTTACTAAAAAGTTGGAATCTAGACTGAATGTGTTTTCGACATTTTTTTTTTTTTTTGTATATGATGCGATAGTAGTTAAAATAAAACATGCCATACATAGTGCAATTCTTTTATTATGTTTTACATTATTAATTCTTCGTAAAACAAATAAAAAACAGTCATCCTAATACGTTTTTATTTTCCAGACGCAAATGAAACATCGGCTTGGAAAATACTGCGTAAGAATGCGTTTGAACCCCTCTCTCCCCCCCCCCAAGTATGTAGACATTTTTCCAACCCCACCCCCTCGGGACCCTTACGTAATTAATGAAGAATTCGTAAAGACATTCAGTAATGTCCTTACATCCACAATCTCACTATTTTGCGTTGAAAAAAGGGTTCCTTGAAACCCCGAAACATGTGTCTGCAGTGATCTGTATATTTGGGCTCTGAAACGTTTGTTATTGCCTATTACACTTGTATCATTACCCAATCGTATAGTCGAAGGTGAACGTAAAGGGGAAGACATCCCCTCAGGTTTTCAACTTAAGTATTCCCCCTTTTTACCTGAACTTTACTTTTAAGGCCTTTCAAGTTAGAACCTTATAAGCGCCTCCAACCTTTACTTCCACCACCGGGACACACAACACATGTCTCCCACAGACCCGTCCATGTGTTCATTCATTAACACCTTTCGCTCAAAACATATCATTAGACTACCAAGCATTCCCAAAGAATCATTTGATAATCAAGCATTCAGCAGTATGCATTCAATTATAACACTATTCGAATGAAACATTCGAAAGGCAATTATTTGATTGTTATACCATTTAGATCGCAAGAGTACCTATTCCTCAAGTGTGCTGGCACACTTTTTAAAATTAGGGATCCTCTCTCCCCCTCAAGAAGGACACTCCCTAAAAAAGTCTAACGTCCATTAGGAATTTCAATGGCTCAGTCTGCGCAATGACCCACCTCCCCTGTGGGCTCCTCAGCGCAGCCCGTCTTTCTGGGGGAAGGGTTAAAAGGTTTCAATGCAAATTTTTTCGGAAGACAGAAAAAAACCATGCTCATTCATAAGTAAAATCATTAACTTTTCAAAGCCAGCCCTTCGACCGCCTAAATGACGGATCCGCCCCTGCAACTAAAACACTTCAGAAGCAAGGGTGCCCACCCGCCCTGAGGTCAAGCCCCCCCCCCCACCCTCAATATTGCAGAGACCTCCCCCCAACAAATGAGAAAAATACCCCTTAAAACACCCCCCTTAAAATGTCAAAGTCAGCGCCATGACCCCCCCCCCCCTCCATAGGTGGGCACCCTTGTCAGAAGTCAACTATATTGAGAGGTTCATTCGATTATGAAATCGAGCGAAGAATACACTGCTCGAGTGATTGACATCTCGAGAACTCAAGATCTCGAGAACTCAATATCTCGAGAACTCAACATCTCGAGAACTCAACATCTCGAGAAGTTCAAAGCGAGAACTCGAGCAGTTGATCGCTCGAGCACTCGGAAAGTGACAATCGAGAACTCGAGCAGTTGATCGCTCGAGTTCTCAGAAAGTGATAATCGAGAACTCGAGAAGTTCATCGCTCGAGAACTCGAAAAGTGATAATCGAGTACTCGAGAAGTTCATCGCTCGAGAACTCGAAATACGATAATCGAGAACTCGTGGTAATCGAGTTCTCGAATGATCTTGAATAATCGAGTGATTCGATTATGAGAACTCGATTATGCCCATCACTAATAGCAACCAAATTTCCCTATGTTTATGCATGTGTGCAAATTAAAGCAGGGCTGGCAAGTTTTTTATCATCCTGTTCAAAGCCCTTGTGTCCGAAAGTGTCCAAAACTATTTCTTGAAAAACTATATTTTGTGAGAAAATATCGAAAACAGAACAAAATGTGTAAAAAAAATTTTTTTTTTTTGCCTATTTAATATATTTATTCAATGTGAACATTCAAGTATAAATATATATGTAGTTTATTTATGCAGATGATTTTAATCTAATTATGTAGAAATTAAATTCTCCATTAAAAATTTTAATTTGTGTGCAGGAGTTTTTTTTTTTTTTTTCCATAAACTAAATTTTTCGACATTTATGAACGTGTGCAAAAGAAAGTGTTCAAAACAAAATGCAATAATTGACTTAAATGCAATAAGTTACAATTTTTTGTTTCAGAATTTATTGAAAACATATGATCTAAAAAAAGAGAATAACCAAAGTTTTACAATATAAGTGTTGAATCATCAATTTCTTGTTCTTTAAACTATGATTTAAAAAATAATTTTCGTTAAAACATCATGTAAAACTTATTTGCAAAAATCATTTTAAATATTAAGCTTTTTTTTCTCACCTAAATATTGCACACATTTAATAACATTCCTTTAAATTATAAATGGAACTGAAATTAGTTGTCTTGGTTGTGTTGTGAATTTCCTCTCATAACTCTACCAACTGTTACAGAAGGAAGTTTTTATGCAGTAGTTTTATTGCCAATTTTTTCAAGTAAAATATTTTTAAAATGACATTTTAGAAAAAAATATTATATAAACGCATTAATTAAACCTTGGTTATGTCTATATTTATTCATTATGAATACGGCAGTCAATACGACTTGATTAGATTACACCCCTTTAACTTTATCATAGTTTTGGACAGTTTAAGACAGTTTCGGACAGTTTTAGACGGTTTTGGACGGTAAAAACCACCTGTCCTGTCCTAAACTAGTTTTGGACAGTCCAAAACCCAACCCTGCTTGGTGGTCCATCTAGTAGTGAACAAATTTCATGCTTGCTCCAGAGAAGCCTACATTCAAAATTTTCAATATGATTGCTAATAATATTGCTGTTGTAATGTAAAAATTTTTTGTAATAATGGGTTTTATCTAGTGGTGCACGCACAACTTTGCCCATAGTAGAAAATTAAAAGGTCTTTTGGTTCTTTTGTATAATTACAAACAAATAATGTATGGTGAATTTCTCGCCAATTGGCTTGCCCATGTTACGGTTCCAAGTTTTGATAACTTAGTAATTTACTTGTCCATCTTATGATAATTTTGCTCGGGAAAAGGTTCTTAAAATTGGAATTGAAAAAGAACAAAATCAAGTTTTCGAAAAATCGCTTCGAGGTGCATACCCCCATGCTACAAACTAACTTTGTGCCAAATTTCATGAAAATCGGCCGAACGGTCTTGGCGCTATGCGCGTCACAGAGATCCAGACTTTCAGGTTTATTATTAGTAAAGAAAGAAAAGATCATTTAATGAGGAAATCAAATGAAATTTACTGTGTTTTCCATAATAACTTTTTTCAACTAAGGTTTTTTGAAATTTTCGCCAATATTTCTTCTTGATAATGTAGCTATCTATGGTGAAAAAATGGTTCAAATCAGTCCAGTAGTTTTGAAGCTTACCTCGGACATACTTACATAGAGAAGTAGCCATTTATGTATATAGATTTGGCAAGAATGAGACAGCTTTATTTATGCAAGAAAATTATTTTAAGCTTGCTCGGTAGATGTTGCAGATAAATCTCAAGCAAAAGTTTAAAGCTGTTACTTCTACTGGACAAGCTAGAAATAATATTTCAAATTTTATTTTGGCATAAACTCAGCTGTCCCATTCCTCCCAGCTCTTAACTAACGTTACAAGATTCAAGATCGAATCTTCAAAATTCACAAGTTTTAAAAAGAATGTAAAACAACTGCGAAAATATTTAAGTGAATATGAAGTTTTATTATTTTTGAGAATAATTGCAGTGAAACTTCGGTAAGTCAAGTTTCGACTAACCAAAGTGAATATTTATTCTCATCCATATTATTCCCTCATCATTCTAGTGGAAGTAAGGGAAACAAGTTAGTTCATAGACATGGGAACCCATGTCTATGAGTTAGTTACATTTCAATGCCAAACAATGCCCTGCTGTTTTATCCTCCGAGAAGGAATTGCTTATAAAGTGTTGTTTTTAAACTTCAAACAGAGAAGGTCAAGGAAGCGCATTGAGATGTGAAAAAAAAAATGGACGGGCAAATGACCGACTTTGGGAGTTTTAAAGTTTTCGATTCTGACTCTTAAAAACTTCAAACCTTCGACCGCCAACTCCTTTACTCCAAAATCACTCTGATTCCGCAACGATTGTCATTCTTACTAAGTAAATTTTAGGATATACACCTTTCATAATTCACGATTGCAAAAACCAAACAAAGTCTTCACAAATAGTCACAATTGCAAAAACGAACCTTTCATGGAATGAGGAAATGACTAAATATGTTTTTATTCTCTTGTGTTTCTAATTTCTCTTTTTTGTTGAACCCCATTGGCCAAGTTAGGATTTCATCTCGGATAATGTTCGATTATATGCATATGTTTTTTGAAAATGAGAAAAACCGAGGCGGGAGAAAGAGAAACCTGGATTTGAAGCAGATGTCTTCAAATCCAGTTTTGATTAAAATTCTCTAACAAGCTAATAGTTCTGGCTTTTAAAACGTTTCTACCCCAACGCTCTTTTAATTAAAGGACTGATACCATACTCAGGCTTTGAACTTGCTTCTTACTGGGAACTACTGCAAGTGCATTTTGTTGTGACTTTTTTTTTTTTTTTTTTTGGTAAAATACTTAGGGGTTTTTTAAAATTATTATGTATTATAATTATTCTTACGATTTTTTTTTAAAGAATAAAGGAGGGGAGAAGTTTGTTTTCAAATTTGATTTTCCTTATATTTTCAAGGAGTAGGAAATGTTTATGATTGCATGTGCTTGAATTCGAGTTTTCTTGTCAGCGAAATTGTGAAAAATTGACACTCTCATTTTTGAATTTTTTTAAACATTTCGGGGAGGGTCCAGACACGCTCGACCACCCCTTAGCTACACCACTGCCAAACCCCTGTGCCATTAGAAGTACGCATTAGATACATAAATAAATAAAAATTAACTTTTCGTAAAATGAGTAACATTTATCGGTATCCAAGCAATCTTCTTGGAAGCCTAAAAAAAGGAAAATTTTTCTTGGGATAGTAACAACCTAAATTGTGCATTTCACGTAAGGAATGAAAGTGGCAGGTGTAATGGCAGTTCTTAAAAAGTTGCAGTTATACTTTGAAAAGGCATCAAAGATTTACTAAAGAGCAAGAGTCCTGGTTCCCTAACAATAAGCTTAGAATCATCTCCAAATCTATACACCAAAAGGTATAAAAAAAATCCGAAATTTATTTTAGTTATCAAAGCATCTTTCAGTAATCCAGTGGTACCCAACCTACAGCCCGCATGCCACATGCAGCCTGCGAAGCTGACCGGTATATTCAATATTACAAATCGAAAACCACGATTAGTCACTATGTCACTAATTTGGAGCCAAATATTCAGAAAGGTTTTCTGTAAAACAGATGCTAACTTCGCATTAATAAAATAAGAATCAATAATGATAACAAATCTTGGAGAGAGATTGTTCTTTTCTCTCCTTCCCCATACCTTCTCATGTTATTTAGAAAATGTTTTGAACATTTAGAAAGAAAAAGAGAAATGTTCTGGCCTGCAAGGAACATCTTAATATGAGGTGCGGCTGAGGCCAGGAGTGCCCCCTTTAACATCTCGAGGACCTCCCCCTCCCAAAACAAAGCAAGATATCCCTTAAAAATGAGGAAAATACACCTCAACCCCCCCCCAAGAAAAAAATTCAATGGCATAGTCTGCGTCATGACCCTGCCCCCCTCCCCCAGGTGGGCACCCCTGGGTGCGGCTCTCGGGGGGGCAAGACTAATGTAATCAAATGACTTTGATGACATGATGACTTCAAGTTATGGAACACTTTCTTTCTTTTTTTCAGGGGGGGGGGGCTCCTTCTAGTATAGTCAAAGAAGTTTGTATTTTTAGATTTAAGTGAAAATCCAGGCCATTGTTTTGCTATCGGATCAGGCGCGGATCCACGGGAGGGGAACAGGGGGAAAATTCCCCCTCCAAATTCCCAAGTGTACCTAAAAATTTTCAGAACAGAATGCTGCACAATTCTTCCGTTTTTTAAAACTTGAACTTCAAGAAAAGCGCCAGGAAAATCCAGGAGAGAATTGCAAAAGCAGATTCAAATAGGAGAACTGTGGGAATGCCCCCCCCCCCCTCGCTCAAAAAAAAACCCCCAAGTGTACCTAAAACAGTTCAGAAAACAGGAGTGTAGAAAAAAAAAATTCCGTTTTTTAGAACGTGAACTAAAATATCAGGAAAAGCAATTACACAAGAGCAGAAGCAGATCCACAGACGGGAACTGAGGGAATGCCCCCCCCCCCCCTCCAAATCCCATAGATACCTAAAAATTTTCAAAACAGAGTGCAGAAAATTTCTTCTATTTTATAAAACTTGAACTTGAAGAAAAGCTCCAGAAAAGCGATTAGAAAACAGCAGAAGTGGATCCACGGAGGGGAACTAGCGGAATGTTCCCCACCCCAACATATCATGTGTACGTAAAAGGTTTCAGAACAGAAAATAGGAAGATATTGTTTTATAGAACTTGAACTTGAACATAGGCTCAAGGAGAAACGATCATGCAATAGCAGAGGCAGATGGCGGATCCGTGGGGGAACTGAGGGAATGTTCCCCTCCCCCCAAAATCTCACGTTTACCTAAACATTTTCACAACAGAGTACAGCAAAATTCTTCTTTTTTATAGAACTTGAACTTGAAGAAAAGCGCAAGGAAAAGCTAAGAGAGAATTGCAAAAGTGGATCAAAGGAGGGGAACTGGAAAATGTTCTCCTCTCCCTTCAAAAAAAAAAAAAAAAAACCCCAAGTAATCCTAAAACTGTTCAGAAAACAAAGTACAGGATCTTTTTTTTCTGTTTTTAGAGCTTGACGAAAGGCTCCAGGAAAAGCGATTAGACAATAGCGGAAGTGGATCCACGGAGGGGAACTGGAGAAATGTTCCCCTCTCCATAAAATCTCGTGTATACCTTTCTAAAAAGTTCTAGAACAGAGAGCAGGAAAATTCTGTTTTATAGAACTTGAACTTGAAGAAAGTCGCAGAGGAAAAGCGAAGAGAGAATTGCAAAAGCGGATCCAAGGAGGGGAACTGGGGAATGTTCTCCTCTTCCCTCAAAAAAAAAAAACCCAAGTGATCCTAAAACTGTTCAAAAAACAACGTACATGATTTTTTTTTTTTTTTACTGTTTTCTTAGAACTTGACGAAAGGCTTCAGGAATAGCAATTAGACAATAGCAGAAGCGGATAAACTGAGGGGAACTGGAGGAATGCCCCCCCCCCCCCCAAATCTTATATGTACCTAAAAACTGTTAGAATAGAGTGCAGGAAATTTCTTCTGTTTTATAGAAACGCGCGGTGAAAAGCGAGGAGAGAATTGCAAAAGCGGATCCAAGGAGAGGAACTGGGGAACGTTCTCCTCTCCGCTCGAAAAAAAAATCCCAAGTGATCCTAAAACAGTTCAGAAAGCAGAGTGCAGGAATTTTTTTTTGTTTTTTGTTTTTTAGAACTTGAAGAAAGGCTTCAATCAAACAATAGCAGAGGCGGATACATGGAGGGGAACTGGGAGAATGTTCCTCTTTCCCCAAAATCTCATGTGTACCTAAAAATATTCACAACAGAGTACAGCAAAATTTCCCTATTTTATAGAACTTAACCTTGAAGAAAGGTGCAAGGAAAAACGAGAAGAGAATTGCAATAGCGGATTCAAAATGGGGAACTGGGGAATGTCCTTCTTCAAAACACAAAATCCCAAGCAAACAAAAACTGTTCAGTAAACAGGGTAAGGTAAAACCACCAGTTGTTGACATTTTAAAGATTAATTTTTTCTGTTTGTTAACATAGCTTGGAGGGAATTCATCCTAGGAGAAACATTTAATAAGTGATAACTGTACCAACTAGTCCCTTATTATAATGCAACAAAATTAGATTAATGAAACGAATGCACATTTTTTTTTAAATAAAAAAGAGACATTGGGTTGGAGTGACAGTAAACTAAAACGAGAACATCTAATTGTCGAAATACTTTGTTTTCAGTATTTGATACATGCTTTAATACAGAAAAACAGGAATTGCTTAATAAATGAATTCGTGCCTACTTGTGCGAATACAGGAATCACACTGCCGGATCTAGGCAGGAGCAAGCCAATATCCTTGGCTTAACTTTTGTTCGTAGTCGATACCCTTTGCCAACCCCCCACCCCAGTTGCCGGGAGGCAACTTCTAGGAAGATGCAAATTTACACTATTTCTGTTGTTTTCACGTTAAACCTCGATAGAAAATTTCAACGAAGGTGGGTAAAGGATGGCAGGATTTAGGTTTTGCTCCGGTTCTGAAAAATCGAAGATCCGTCTATGCAGAAATGTAAAGACAGTTATAAAAAAATATAAAAATTAAATGCTTCCGTCATAGGTTATAAGACTATGAGAAGTTTACATAAAAATTCGAGTTCGGGGGACTGAGTAAATATTTTTCATTGTACTAAAAGGCTCACGATATGGCTTCAATTTATCCACTTTAGGGCCATTTCCAGTCTCCCAAATTTTCGTACTTTCTTTTTGCATCTGTTTTCCAGTAATCTTTCAAAATAAGTCTTTTTAACACAAACCTGTTTAAACTGTCTTTTATATTCATTTGGTGTAGAGTTCATCAAAAAATTTGAATCTTCTACAATTCAGTGGCGCAACCAGAAGGGG
Source organism: Uloborus diversus (assembly GCF_026930045.1). Lineage (NCBI taxonomy): Eukaryota > Metazoa > Arthropoda > Arachnida > Araneae > Uloboridae > Uloborus > Uloborus diversus. Next base: position 177,950,664 of record NC_072735.1, on the reverse strand, counting down.
TGAGGGACTAAGCCAGAATTTTGAATAGAATGTTTCTCAAAAGCATTTCTTTCAATTAAAGAGAATAATGGAACGGACCTTGGAGAAACGAAGTTTTTTAATAAGTTGGAAAAAAGAATGTCGCGAAAAAATCTAAATTTCTTTTGAAAATAACTTTGATATAAAAAATTTCAATCATGGCGGTTTATTGATTAGTTAATTACATCCCCACCAGTTGTTTCTTTCTTTTTCCTAGTCGGTCTAAAAATAAGAAAGTCTTCATAATTGGGAAGCCTCCTTTTCCCGCCGAAACCTTTAAGTAGTGTCTCAAATCTCGTTTTCGGGGCTTGAAATTCGAAAAAATTCCAGGGGATAACTACCTAACACCTCGCATTCTAATGACATCGAGAATCGTTTAATATTGCTTTTTTGAAGCTTCAAATTAAAAAAATTGCCGAAACCCTAATGTTACCAAATATAGTCTGCAGTCACGTTTTTAATACGTCAATTACGAACAATTACCGGACAAGGGCCCGAATGTTCTCGTAGGAAATCTAAAAATGAAAAAATTACAATTTCGAAAAATTTTAAGGGGAGAGTATTTAAATCCTTCGTCACTGAATATCGCTTAAAATTTTCGTTTCCTAGGGCTTCAATTTCGAAACATTTTTTGGTAAGAGCCCCAGAACCCCACTGCTCGTAACATCATCAAAGTTAGTCTGTACCTGCGTTTTAGGAACTTCAATTTTGAAAAATTGGGCGGTGGGGTGATTGATTTCGATCTGTTTTACAAAAGAAAAATCGATCTGGGGCAGCCCCCATAAGTCCCGTCTCTTACCTTACCGTCAACAAATATCGCCTATAATCGCGTTTTTAAAACTTCAATTTCTAAAAATTTCCGCAGAAAGCTCCTAGAACCTTTCCTCCCCTTAACATCATCAGATGCCGTCTAAAACTGCGTTTTTAGGGCTATAATTTCAAAAAATTTCCGGGGGAGAACCCCCGGACTCCCTTTATTAGTTGCCGAAAATTTTATCATTAAAAAGTGTAAATATAACAATGAAAATAACAGTTTTCATTTTAATATTTTCTGAAAATTATAATTGCAAAATTTGTAAAGCAAAAATGTTTTTTTATAAGGAGCGTTAAGATTCAGAGGATAAGTTGTAAAACTCAATTTCTACGGTTATTTTTTTAATGAGTAATTTCATATCCCCCCTCCCCCCATAAACATAAACTGCTAAAGAAGTTCCCCTCCCAAATCCATAGTCTGGATCCGCCTCTGTATCGGATTCACACTGCAAAACTTGAACCAAACTCCTCATGAGAGGTCAGGGATTTCTTTGAGGTAGAGAAAAACTCAAGAACCACTTTCAGGTACCTCTTCATGTATTTCTTGTTTCCTTGGAAAATTTTATTTTATTGGCTTAAACTTTAAAATTTTGTTCAACAATAATAAAAAAAAATCAGGCAAAAAACCATATGCTTAACCGAAAAGTAGTGTTTATCTAAAATGAATAGTTAATGCCGAAGTACGAGTATAAAGCCAAGTTAATTCAGTGAGGAGCAGTAGCGTAACTATGAGGTCTAGCGCCCCTGGCGAACTAAAGAAATTGTGCCCCCCCTCCCCAGGGTCTCCCACAGGGGAAGTCACCGGAGGTCATTGTGACCTCCTTTTTTTATTCGACAAATAGAAGGCAGCATTGTAACTTTTTTTTTAATTTTCTTTTTTAGAATTGTTTTCAATGATGCCCAATGTTCCTTCTCAGTAGATGTTATGTATGTGTATATATACATACCCTCTCTAGCTCTTTTTCTTGCGACTTTTTTAAAATTTATTTTAAGCATTTTTCAAATTCTATGATCAAAAAAAAAAACACTTTTTCTTTTCTTTTCTTTTTTTTCTTTTTTTTTTTTTATATATATAAATTAGTCGAAATGCCGTCCCCCTGGCGAGAGCCACTCCTGCCAACCCCTAGTTACGCTACTGGTGAGGAGGCATTATTTGAGTATATGTAATTTGTGATATTATGAGCGCTCAACTGGAGTCCAAAAAGGGGATCAAAGCTACAATTTTGAAGTAATGGCCACTATTTAAACCTAACTATGGGCAAAAACGGCAATTTTGAAATATATCGTTCAAAACAATGACTAAAATATGTATCAACTCCCTTGTTTATCTCCCCCCCCCCTCCTCCTTACTTTTAAAAAAAACGGGAACGCTTTAACGCTTTTATTTTATTTATTTGTTCATCTCTACATAGTATAAAATGAAGTGTCCAAAAAGCGTCTGTTTGTTTGAACTCGCAAAACTCGAGAACTATCCGGCCGATTTCGCTGAAATTTTCACAATTTGTTCCTTTAAGTCCTGAGAAGGTTTGCAGACCAGTTCGGAAACAATTCGATGAATAGTTCATTTTTTATTCCAATTTTCACATAAATTCCCGAATATGGGGATGAAAAATTACTCGCAATTAGTAACATTATATATCGTTGGAAAGGGAAGAATTTTCCGCGTTCTACGCAATTTGTTCCAACGCTCTAACTTAATTGCGGCAGGGGTTATTTACGTTTTTAGCTCGAACTTGTTTAGGCTTAGCTGAAATTTAGGCACTACTTTCTTCATTAAATTTATCAATAAAAAGTGAAGGAATTGTCCTACAGTTTTCTTTTTGACGCCATTGAAAAGAGCTACCTTTTTTACTCTAGATCTAACTCGACCTTTTATTCGGAAGTTTAACCCTCTATCTCCATTAGAAAAAAAGTTACAAGCGAATTAAATGAAGTTCAAAAATCAGTTCTCTATTCAAGTTTTCAACCACTTTATTTTGCGTTTCCACGGCAACGCTTTTTGAATCCATTATTTCCATCTTTCTCATTTTCAATTCTGAAACTTATTTTATTTTGTGTTTCCATGGTTACGCTTTTTAAATCCATCTTTCTCATTTTATTTTAATTTCTTAAAAGTATTTTAATATCTGTCGTCATTGTTTGGAGGGGAAATTTTGCATGATGATTTTTTTTTTCTTTCATTTATGCCTGATTGGTGAATATACGTCACTTGACACAATTTTTGTTTTCAAAATAGACCGGGCAAAGCCGGGCAACGCAGCTACAGTGGCTCCCAAAAGTCTTCGTACACCTACGACTTCCAACGAAATAGGCCCCAATTAATTGGTTAGAATTAATATTTCGGAATGGGTATTTAATTATAAGAGCTATGATCAATTTTTAACAAAACTACATGAAAAGTTTTTTAAAAACATTAAAACTTAATTTTTTTAAAATTAAAAACCAAAAAGTGCCGGAAATTTTATCTCACAAAAGTCTTCGTACACTTTATAAAATGTCTATATATCATTGAATAATCTAGCTTTTGATTAAGTTATTAATTAGTAGAATATCATACAGTATTCATAACACCTTTTAAACGTCTGGGAATATATTTCATTCTTTTTTTTTTTTTTTTTTTTTTTGCGTAATTTCTGAGTAAGTGTTCAACCAAACTTCGAGTCTTACTGTTTCTAGCTCTATTTTCGTTTTAAAGCCGTATTTTCGTAATCTAACCTCCAGATATCTCTAAATACATTGCATTAAGATCAAATCTGGAGATTGAGGGGTATTTTCTAAACTTAAGGACAATTTTCCAAGCACTAGACGCAAAATTTAAAAACCGTGTTCTTATCGTTATCTTGATAAAAAACAAAGTTGTTTCCAATAACCAAATTGTTGGCTAAGAGTTCAAAATTGGGTTTTAAAATATTTAAAGGAACAGCATGATTCATTATTTCATCAAAAAATTCCAAACTATCAAGTCCTGATGTTGATATGCACCCTCACACTAGAAAACCTCCACCGTCCTGATTAACTGATCCAAATAAGTTCTTAAGATTAAGTTCCTAATTTTTTTCTTCTACTTACAATTATACAACAATTTAACCAAAAATGTTGAATTCATTTTTATCTGTAAGTAACACGTGATTCTAAAACGTTTTTAGCTTATTTATCATTGATTTTGCGGCGAAAAGCGTAAGCTTTCTGTTTTTCGCGCGACCAAGAAAAATTCTGCGGGAAGACGTCCCATTTAATCCAGCTAATCAGAGAACTGGACGAACAATTTTAGGTGAAAATTAAATGTAAAATGTTTCATTTAACTCTGCAGAAACTTTTACAGCACTCAAATGTGTATTTTTCATAATTTTTTTTACTTTAAATCTCCGATCACGTTTTGTCAACTTCGCCGGTTGACCTTTTTTACCTTGTTTTCGGTCCGATTCCTTTCTTTAAAGCATTTTAGGAAGCATTTTACTATACAAACAAATAAATTAACCAATTTAGAGACATTTCAAACCAATTTACCACTACTGTGGGAAAAAATTTCAAATTTTGAATGGTGTCGGCGGGTTTTTACGAATACCAGCCATTTTACAGTAATAAGCACAATATTAAGGAATAAATAAACAAACAATTAAAGCCAAATGACTCTTAAGGGTCAACACAATGCAAACATATTAATAAAATGGCATATGATAATTTTAATCATGAATTTATTCGAAAATATTTGAGTGTACGTTGACTTTTGTGGCGTGTTATTTCTTTGTCTTTCTGTTTTCTGACCCATTTCAAAAAGAAGATCCGTCAATATTTTGAAAAAACCATTGGGTTATATTTAGAAGCACATAGGAATGATGTGAAAAAATATTAAACTTCATATTCGAATTCAGTTGCGAGTTATATTGTTTTTTTTTTTTTTTTTTTTGAGAGCCACTGTAGTTGAAAATATGCGATTTAAAAACGAGCGAAATGAAAGACAATAAAGATATTCACAAATCATTAACGTGGGGTTTTCATATTTTCGTATAAGTTTCGTTTTTGTAATCATGATTTATGTAATGGGTTCGGTTTTACGATCGCAATTTTCGCAAAAATTTCGTTTGCGCTATCACTGTTTGTGTTAACTGCTGTTTGCATTCAGAATGCTCTTTAATTTCTTAATGCTTCTTTATCTTTAATTAAATTTTGCTCTTTAATTTCTTGTAGCCTTATTGCAATTTATTTTTTCAAGGGTTGTTTTGGGAACATTTGCTCCGTCTATCGGTCTAGCTTTATACTTTGAATGATCCCACTTAGATACCATACAGCCAAGATATGTCTATTTATCGGAGCGTCCTTACATAGTAGTGACATAAATACTATTTTTTTTAGAAAAATGAGATTATTTTAGAAACTATTTTTAGACTACTGAATATACCAAGCCTTGCCTTCAATCTTCGAGTTGAACTGAACCATTGCTTCGGTCACTCGTATGGTCAGTGCTGATTCTATATTACCACTTTGTTTGGCACTCTTGGCTTCCTTAAGAGGTTTTCCACCTCCAGCTCAGTCACTTCCTATGCCGGGCTGATGAGTGCTAATAAGCACGAAACTGTTGTCCTCGGCTGGAATGACTGAGCTGGCGGTGTATTTCATGTATTTTTAGACTATTTTTCTTATAGGCTACAAAAGCTGTCGCTTTTTGTAACGGAAGTCAGTGGCAGCCCTGTATCACGTGTGTTTATTAGATTTCTTAAAAGCACAAAGAAAAAAAAACAATAAAAATTTGCTGACGCGTGTTTCAAGGTCACAAGGAACCTTTTTTAAATTTAGTTCCTTGCAACCTCAAATAACGTCTAAAATGTTTACTTTCCATTGCTATGTGTACTTGTTTTTCAACTCTTTTTGCGATATCTCTAGCGAAGTTCGAAAGGTCATTTATTACGAAACAGCAAGAAAAAAAAACTTGGCGAATTAAATCAGCGTGAAACCGAATCCTTTCATTTTCATTTCCCTTATTACTATCATTATATCACAATTATGCTACGCTGTCTCAGAAATGAAAGACGGCGAATGGAAAACCAGCACACCGAGCTCTCTCATTACGATTTTTCTGATGTTCTTTAAATTGGCTCGAACACAAAGTAATCGTTAGGGCTATTTCGTTCTTTACTTTCGATGACTGAGTCAGAGGGGGGGGGGGATATCCTCTGGAAGTTTTTTATTCATCGTTTGTTTACTTTTACGGTTGACAGTTAACGAAAGTCTCCAGGCTTTTCTTGAATGCATAGGTGATTGCAACGTGCAATTAGTCTTCATAAAAAGAGGCTTTTTCTTGTGCATTGCAAAACAATTTTGTTATTCTTTTGGGGAAGACATTACATGCATATATGTTTGCATTTTTTTTTTTTTTTTTTTAAGTGTTTCTACGTATGAGTTAATAGGTCTACTGCGTCGTTTGAAGTTTCGTGGAACACAGCACCAATTCATAAATAGTAGCCGACGCGTGCGAAGCATTCTGTCTTGAGAGCGGCAATGATTTTTTGAGCAATCACGATTGCTTATTGTTCTCACTTGACCTTTCTTGACGTTGTGGTTCCTTTTTCAGTTTGGATCAGCGGCTCTGCAGCACCACCGCCCACCGCCTCTGCAGGCGGCTGTCCCCCGGTCGTGAGCTATCCGCTTTTCCTGGTCGGAGGCGTCCATGTCCGGTACACACACGCCTACGTGCATACACGCAGGTGTATGCACACACACAATCCTGCACATGCATGCACGCGCGCCTACGCACACACAACTATACACACGTAACCACCCAGGAGGAGGGACAAGCTTGGGGGACAGGAGCCTTTTCTAGAAATAATAACTGCAATGAATAGGATCCTGTCGCAACTCGTGATTGCGAAATACATAATTTGAATTCAAAATGTCAGAATTCAAATTAATTAATTTATTTATTTATTTTATTTTATTTTATTTTATTTTATTTATTTTTTTATTTTATTTATTTATTTATTTATTTATTTATTTTCGAAAAACAGTTACAATTTGAGTTTTTTTTATTTTTTGTTTTTCCATTAAAATAAAATATTTCGGCAAGTAAATAAAATAAGCCATTAAAACCAGAACTCAATGCAAATTGAATGTAGGAGAAGCAATGCTAAATACATATGAGGCAGTGAGAAGCAAAGGGATGTAAGTGGACATTTTCAAGTTTTGAGTAAAACGCATTTAAAGATCAGATCCTAGGTAGGCTTTCATTGAAATTTTTTTCTAAATCATGCTGTACAGCAGCAACTACCAGGGCTATTAGTACCATCTCTTGCCCCAAGACAGAGGAGAGGTTCACCTACCATGTGTACTGATTATCTCCAAATTTTAAATTTTGCCACTTACATCCCTTTGCTTCCCACTGCCTCATATAAAAAGTTCATTATACAGTCAAACTCGCTTATAACGAGTCCTGATTTAACGAGAACCCCGTTTTAGAGAGGAAATCAGAAACGGTGCAATATTAAGTCTATGGAAGCATAATTCGCTTTCAACGAGCAAACCCCGCTTAAAGCGAGCAATATTTTTGAGATTCATAAAATTTCTATTGACTTTCAGCTCAGCTTATCCTTTTTCGGTAAATTTTCTTTCACATTCCAAAGTCTACCAAAATTCGAGATCAATCATAAATTCTCAGAACAAGCAATGGCAGAACTTTTTCTACTTTGTGGAGTAAAGAATCATTTAAAAATTATGTGTGATGATTGATGAATATCCCTCAAAAACAATGAATAGACATTCACAGCGAAGTAATCAACTTATTTGGTTCTGTACAGTGATTAAAAAGAAAAAAAAAATTAATTTGAATTTTGTCATCTTGAATTCAAATTATGTTTTTCGCAATCACGAGTGTGTGTTTGAATGTGTGTGGGGGGGGGATGTGTATGTGTAGGCATGTGTGTTTGTGTCTGTGTGCAGTCATGAGTGTGTGGGTAGTTGTGTGTATGAGTTTGTGTGCGTGGGGGGCGGGGTATGTGTATGTGTGTGTGCAGGCATGAATGTGTGTGTATTTGTGTGTATGTGTAGGTGTCTGTATGTGTGTGTATATGTGTTTGTGTGTGCGTGTGTTTGTGTGTGTTGGTGCGTGTATGTATGCGTGTGTGTGTAGGATATGGACGCAACCTGGAGACGGTTTTCGCTAGAGGAGCAGCATCGTGAGGCCGGCCGACGCGGCGGGTGGTGCTGGCAGAGGGTGGCGGCCGCGCCGCTGGGAAAAATGATAGCACGCCAAAAACAGTCAAATGAAAGCAATAAGCAATCGTGATTGCTCAAAAAAAGCCACTATGATGAATTTTTATGATTTTTTCACGAACTCTCTTTTTACAAGCACTCTGTTACAAGGAGCAAATATCGTGGTACCTTTGGGCTCGTCAAGAGCGAGTTCTACTGTATTTACAGTTCCTGTAACTCTCTTAATACGATCACGTTTAATACGAAATCACGGCTAAAACGAACATTTTGTTCGTTAAGTTTGGTTTGCTATCAAATTACATTTAAAATGTCACGCATGATACGTATATTAAATTGAAAGTATCGGTTGAAACGAACAAAAATTTCTGACCTGTTTACTTAAAATGTAAATGAATACTGTAACTTTCTTTTTTGGAAAATATTCATTATTTTGTTGCTTTTGATTATGGTGTTTTATATTTACTTGGAAGTAATTCAAAATGGTTCCAAACTCTTTGTTTGCGAAAAACGTCCGTGGTAGTTTCAACTCCAAACAATTGTACTAAAAAGTACTAGAACAAAAGGTTCATGTTTATTTCAAAGCAGCCTACAACTCGCAGTTGAAGCACTCAGAAGCAAAGGGATAAAAGTGGACATTTTCAAATTTTGGGTAAAACGCGTTCAAATATCTGGTGCTAAGGCCCCTATATATACGAGCCGACGCATCAGCTTAAGATCAGCCTTTTTGGATCGGAGCGCGTGTTTGAGTGGTTGTCTTTTCTGGCGAGTTATCGCGTTTGGTGATTGTTCACTGCGAGCGATTATTAGCGGCACGTGAATTGTTCATTAAATAAAGTATTATTTTCGGCAAATTTGGAGAAATCCGAAACTTTATTATGGTAACCCTGTCAGTGCAACAATGAAAAATCCGATCCAAAAAGGCTAAACTTAAGCTGATGCGTCGGCCTGTCTATATAGCGGCTATATCTGGTGCTAGATAGACTTTTATTGAAAAGTTTTTCTAAATCATGCTGTATAGCAGCATCTACCAGGGCTACTAGTACTATCTTTTGCACCAAAACATAGAAGAGGTTCACCTACCGTTTGTACTGGTTGCCTCCAAATTTTTAATTTTGGTGTTTGAAGCCCTCTGCTTCTCATTGCCTCAACGGGGTTGTTTCCTTCGGTCAAAAGTACTACTTTTAGTCACTGAAATTGATAGAATAAGCAAAAAAAAAAAAAATATATATATATTGTAACGGATTCGGTGCGACTTCCACTTTCTTGAAATGAAAACACAGTTCTTGATAAAAACACAGGAAATTTATTTACACTATGTACAGGAAAGATCTTCAACAACTGCTAAATTATTCATCAGCAATTAAGCAATTATCACACAACACCGTAAACTCTACGTTTACACACGTATTTACTTCCAAATACGAAAACAACACAGCGAAATGCCTCGCTATAAACAGAGCAAAAATGCACTCAGTTCGAAAATCTCAATCGAAACTCAACTGTTTATCCATCGCTAACGGCTTAAATACACCGAAAAGAATTTTCTCAAATATTCCACACGCTTCTCGAAATGCGTTGACCGTTATCAAATTTTATCAATGAACAAAAAGGGAATAGGGGTCGTATATTTTAGCCATATGAAAAAGGGGTTGTATATTCATTACGGGAAACTATTTACAGGTTACGTTCCTACAATAATTACTATTTACAGAATTTGTAACATTGCCCCCTTCCTAAGGACTGCACGTCCCGGGCAGTACAATCCCCAGAAAGGGTGCCGAACTTCTATCACAAGTTCACAATTACACACATTAAATTATAACTAACAGATACAGAAAACACAATAATAACAAGAAATATTACTAAACATTAAAAGCAAAAATTATCTACAACTTTTATGTTATCAACCATGATTGTTTACGTAATACTCATGAACTATGGCCATAGTATGGGGCTAACCGATCATAATGTACAACCCTAGGTTTTGCATTAGGTGATTTTTGGATCCTCACTACGACGTCATTTAGTCGGTTAACGACTTTGTAGGGTCCATCCCAATGCGACTGCAATTTGGGTGACAGACCTTTCCGTCGGATGGGATTCCATAACCAAACCTTGTCGCCTTCGTTGAATTCATGTCCAGTAGACCTTGTGTCGTATCGGGTCTTCATCTTCTCCGCCGCGATGTTGATTCGCTCTCGTGCGAAGTTATGAACGTCTTCCAACCGGGCCTGGAGATCCTGAATGTACTCCTCAGGCGATGAAGGCGCATCCGGAGGACGACCGAAGACGAGATCACAAGGTAGCCGAAGCTCTCGTCCGAAGAGCATCTGAGATGGGGCAAATCCGGTAGTCTCGTGGACAGCACTTCGGTAGGCCAGCAGGAACAAAGGTAGCTTCTTGTCCCAATCCTGTTGATTTCTGGATACCATAAGCGAGAGATTGTTCAGGATTGTGCGGTTAAATCTCTCCACCATGCCGTCCGATTGTGGGTGTAGTGGTGTTGTCCTAGTTTTCTCAATTCCGAAAATTTGACATAGGTCCTTAAACACAGCAGAGATGAAATTCCTCCCTTGGTCGGAATGAATCTGCAAAGGTGTTCCATATCTCGAGATCCAATGTTGAACTAGAGTCTCTGCTACGGTGGTAGCCTCTTGATCTGGAATGGGATATGCTTCCGGCCATTTGGTGAAGTAGTCGATGGAAACAAGAATGTATTTGTTCCCATCAGCAGTTCTTGGTAGAGGACCCAGGATGTCGATCCCAATTCGTTCGAAAGGAACTCCAACGTTGTACAGATGCAGCTTCCCTCTGCTTCTCTTCTTCGGTCCTTTACGAGCAGCACAGGCGTCACAAGAATGGCACCACTTCTCCACGTCATCCTTCGCCTTGCTCCAGAAGAAGCGCTCCCGAACTTTATTGAGGGTTTTCAAGACACCAAAATGTCCTCCAGTCGCACTACTATGTATTTCTTTCAAAACATCTGAAATCCTTGATCGGGGAAGTAGTAACTGCCACCTAGATGCTTTACCGTCGTCAGATTCCCATTTCCGGTGTAGCACGCCGTTCCGTAAATGGAGTGAGTTCCATAAAGCCCAGTATCTTTTTGTTGCAGGACTGAAGATGGAAACGTCCTGCCAGCTAGGGCGTCGACTGTCACTTTCCATGAACTCTAAAATTGGTTTTATGTCGGGGTCTTCAAGTTGATCTTTTCGAACTTGGTCATCACTCCATGGATCAGGTTCTGATGATGTTGGAGTCACTGTCACCTGATAGGCGGTAGGGCTAGTCGTTCCATACTGTTTCTCGATTCGGGAACAATAGTGGCAGTTCTCAGGACAGGGTCTCCTGGATAAAGCGTCAGCATTACCGTGAGATAACCCTTTTCGATGCTTGATTTCCATGTCATATTCCTGGAGCCGCTGTATCCATCTGGCTATCTGACCTTCCGGATTTTTGAAGTTCAAAAGCCAAGTTAATGAGGCATGATCTGTCCGAAGCAGAAATTTTCGGCCGTAGAGGTAATGATGGAAGTGTTCTACAGCTTTCACTATGGCCAGTAACTCCTTTCTGGTGACGCAGTAATTTCGCTCCGACTTTGATAAGCATTTGCTCCAATAAGCGATGACATGTTCATTTCCGTCAATTTCTTGGGATAAAACAGCTCCAATTCCCTCGTTGCTCGCATCAGTGTCCAGGATGAAGGATTTTTCAGGCTGAGGATAGGCGAGGATAGGCGTTGATGTTAAAGCCTCCTTCAGTCGTAGAAATGCGTCTTCGCATTCTTTGGACCATTCAAACTTTTGCTTGCTCTCCGTCAGCTTATGCAAAGGTCGTGCAATGTTGGAAAAACCCTTCACAAACTTCCTGTAGTACGTGCAGAGCCCCAGGAAACTTCGCAACTGATGGATGTTTTCGGGACGACTCCAACTCCTGACCGCAGATACCTTCTCTGGATCGGTTTGCACACCCTCAGAAGAGATGATGTGACCAAGGTAGTTCACTTCCCGGCGGAACAAATTACATTTGGACGGGCTTAACTTCAGATTGGCTTCCTTAAGCTTTTGCAGCACCTTCCTAAGATTTGCCAGATGTTCTTCGAAGCTGCGTCCCACGATGATGATATCGTCTAAGTAGACCAGACAGGATTCGTAAGAGAGTCCTCTTAACACTGTCTCCATAAGACGCTCGAACGTAGCTGGTGCATTGCAGAGGCCGAAGGGCATCACTTTGAACTGCCATAAACCTTGTCCAGTTGTAAACGCTGTCTTCTCTCGGTCATCAGGGTGTATCTCAACCTGCCAGTAGCCGCTCTTCAAGTCCAGGGTCGAAAACCACTTGTGTCCGGAAAGAGTGTCCAAGGTGTCGTCTATCCGTGGAAGAGGGTAACTGTCTTTCTTGGTGATTTCATTCAGTCGTCGGTAATCGACACAAAATCTGGTGGAGCCATCTTTCTTTCGGACCAAGACGATGGGAGAGGCCCAAGGACTGGATGACGGTTCGATTACATCATTCTCCTTCATCTCTTTCAGAAGGGTTTCAACCTCTTCCTTCTTAGCGAACGGTAGTCGTCTTGGATGCTGTTTAATAGGGAGGTGTTCTCCAGTGTAAATCCTATGCTGCGTTAAATTCGTACGGCCAACATCCTCCGATGTAGATGAAAACAGATGCTTGAAGTCATCCACCAATTGTTCCGCAGCAGTTCTTTGGTCTTTCGTTAATGGTGCACTCCCAATTAACTTCGATGTCAAGGACTCAGAAGACACAGTCTCAGGGGAATTGATTCTTCTAATGATGCAGTTTACTGGAGTACAAGTTGCTAACACTTCACCTTTCCGGATATTCCTTGGCCTTTCACTCACGTTGGCGACTCTCACAGGAATTACATCCTTAGAAAGGTCCACAAGCGTAGATGCTACCAGCACTCCTTTTGGGTTATTGCTTAAGTTGGGGGATTCAATGAGTCCAAATCGAAAACTATTGCTTTCTTCAATGGAGCCGGGTATTAATGATTCTGACCTTGAGGGAATTGATAAATCTGTTTGGGCAATTATTTGATGAGCGGATTTTACATCACTTTCTGCGGGAAAGACGGCTATGTCTTCTCTTATCGAGTGCAGCTCATTAGTCTTGAAGTCGAGGTTGAAGTCATACTTCTTTAAAAAGTCCAATCCGAGAATGAAGGGGTCTGTGATAGCAGCAACGAATGCCGTATGACGGTAAGTGGCATTTCCAAACACAATTTCTAAGTTCACTTTACCTTCAATCTCGATCTTGTCACCTGTCACAGTTTGGAGGGTAACGCAGGGCGGCGTCCATAGAATGTTGAGTCCAAATTGACGAGCCACATCTGCTCTAATGATTGTAACATTGGCTCCAGTGTCAATAATCAGTTCGCAGGGAAACCCGTTTACATATGCGTAAACAAACAGTCCATTACTGCCGCCACTCGTCGATGAAATCTGGAAAACTTTAAGATGGGGCTCATTCCAATTTGGCGACCTCTGCCCCGCGAGATTGCCATGGCTTAGTTTTCCTGGACCTGGGAGGGAGAGGTGTTCTTCCCTCTGGTTTCTTGGCGAGCTTCACAGTTTCTACGTAAGTGACCCTCGCCGCCACATTTCCAGCACTTAAGTGATTGTCCATTTTGGTACTTGGGAGCCGAAGTCCTTTTGAGGATTCCTGCAATTTCTTTTATTTGCTTTTCCAGTTCAGCAAAGCGTGACGAAACCGGATCAGGCTCATCAGTTTTCACGCCGCGGATTGAATGGCGATCCTTGCGGGTTGCTTGCTGGGCGGCCTCCAACTTCATCGCATACACAACAGCAGAACTCAGGTCTTTGACATCCGCCATCCGTAGAGCTTTCTGGATTTCCGGATCTCGAACCCCGTCGATGGAGTAGTTGAGTGCCAGGTTGTCTCGAACATCCGCAGGAGAGTCGCAAAAAGCAAGATGAGACAGTCTCTCGACGTCCGCCGCTAGCTCTTGCAGGGTTTCCCCGGTTTTCTGGAAACGGGACTTCAACTGGAGTCGGCTGAAATCTTTCTGGCACTTCTCACCGAAGCGAAGCTCCAACGCAGATGTGAGGGCGGCGAAATCCAGGCGCTGGCTGTCCGGAAGGGTCTGAAGAGTGTCCGCTGCGTCACCTCTCAGGGATGCTGCAAGATGGCAGGCCTTGGTAGCAGAGTCCCATCCGTTCGCTTCCGCCACTATCATGAACTGAGTTTTGTAAACCTGCCACGAAGTTTTCCCATCAAATGTGGCAAGTTTAATGGACGGTCGAGCCACCGATGTGGGAGCGCCAAACTGTACAGAGCTGCTTTCCGCGGTCGCCAATCTCCTTTCCACGTCCTTAACGATCTCTTCTTTAAGTAGATGAAATCTTCTATCTTCTTCTTCAAATTTATTTTCTACAGCATTGAATCGGCTTTCAACGGTATCAAATTTTTCTTCAATAGCATCAACTCGATGCTCTATGTCATTAAATTTATTTTCCATCACAGTCTTTACCGAAATAAGGTCGTTTTTAATTTCTTCTTGGTTAGACGTTAAGTCCTTTTTCAGCACCGTTAAATCGCTTTTTAACTGGTCTTGATTTGCCAACATACTTGCAGTCAGATCACTTTTTAATTGGTCTTGATTAGCCGCCAATTCATTTTTAACAGAGTTGATTGCATCAAGCAGTTGTTTTAATTGTTCATCCATTGCGCGAGTAATCACCATAAAATTAAAGTCCAAATTCAAAAAGTTTTTATTAAAAAATGTCCAAAGTCACACTTACTGCAAGAAAGTCCTGAAGTAGCCCCACGTTGGGCGCCAAATTGTAACGGATTCGGTGCGACTTCCACTTTCTTGAAATGAAAACACAGTTCTTGATAAAAACACAGGAAATTTATTTACACTATGTACAGGAAAGATCTTCAACAACTGCTAAATTATTCATCAGCAATTAAGCAATTATCACACAACACCGTAAACTCTACGTGAACACACGTATTTACTTCCAAATACGAAAACAACACAGCGAAATGCCTCGCTATAAACAGAGCAAAAATGCACTCAGTTCGAAAATCTCAATCGAAACTCAACTGTTTATCCATCGCTAACGGCTTAAATACACCGAAAAGAATTTTCTCAAATATTCCACACGCTTCTCGAAATGCGTTGACCGTTATCAAATTTTATCAATGAACAAAAAGGGAATAGGGGTCGTATATTTTAGCCATATGAAAAAGGGGTTGTATATTCATTACGGGAAACTATTTACAGGTTACGTTCCTACAATAATTACTATTTACAGAATTTGTAACAATATATATATATATATATATATATAATAATAACATGGACCCAGAAAATACTTTCATTTTCCTAACAGTTTTTTTTTTTAATTACGTTTTTAAAATGTCCGATTTTTCAAACAAGGCGTGGTCTTGATGACGTCACAAATGATGCACTTTGGCGCATTTTTCTACCGCGTTTCCACGTTATGATAATCAAGAAACGAACTAAAATTGCGATCTACGCTTGCTATCAGCCATATCGTTGCCAGAACACATGAGTAAAGATGCGAATTCAATATTTTGCTCAGTGAATGGCAACACTAAACGGCATTTCATCATTTGTGATGTCATCGGCAGAAGCGTAAACAATGAAATCGCACCGGTTAAAGTAATTTTTTAAAAATATTAAATTTAAACAAATTATTTTAAAAATGGTCATATCCTATGTTTTTAAGCATGCTTTTTCAGAAAAAAAATATACTTTCAAAATTTTGGAAACGACCTCATTGTAGTTATTTTCAGAAATGGTTTCATTTATTTATATTTTTACTTACTAATGCACAAAATCAAAACTAACAATCTTTATTATTGCAATAATTTTTTTTTTTTTTTTTTTTTTTTTTTTTGCTATGACTAAAAAGCGTTCCTACTGCAAAACAGAATCTTAAGTGAAATCGAAAACGTGTTTGATAACGAAATGGAAAATGTGTTTTTAATTGCCTTCTTTTACAGCAGTTTCTCTTTTGATACCGAGTTCAATATTGAATAACATCAAAGAACGATGTTATCACCGGAAGCGCAATCTGCGATTCCTTTTTATGCGCCACCTATCTTAATTCCAGACTAGAAAAGCAAAATATTTTTGATCTAGAATATTCGCAAAATATGCGTTAAAAATTTGTCTGATAATATAAACACTCACCATTTGCTTTTAATAGTATTTTTATGCACAGCAGAATTGCTGCAAAACATATTTCTCCTGAGTAGTAAAATTTTCCAGAGTGCAGCTTTTTACTTCCTTTTACAAACGAGCTGATGTGTGCATCACATGACTTCCTTTTACTCCAATTTAATGTCATTTCCCCATTGTTGGCAGTTTTAATGTGATTCAAAAGTTTACTCTCTAAATATCACCAACAGTGGCCAAATTGAAACCAGATTAAAAAAAAAAAAGAAATTTAAAAAAGGTCACCAAATTTGTTACCAAGTTGGCGACCAAAAGACTCTGGCTATATATTGCCAAGTGTCCGCCAAATTATAACACCACGTGAGTTTACATCGAAATTAACAACGATTTCCCCCAAAAAAGGGGCAAAAGACCCCTTTTGGAGCATACGAATGCAACCAAAAACGAAGGTGCACAACTAGACCCCACTAGGAGTCTACGTACCAAATTTCGACTTTCTAGGACATTCCGTTCTTGAGTTATGCGATATACATACACACATACAGACGTCACGAGAAAACTCGTTGTAATTAACTCGGGGATCGTCAAAATGGATATTTCGGGTGTCTGTACGTTCCTAGACACATATTCACGTGTGGTCGGGTTGAAAAAAAAACTCAACATTCATTTGGGGCTGAGCAAAACGGAAATTAAGGCTGATTTTTGGGTGAAAATTTTTTCGCGAAAACAATACTTCCTTTTTTGTAAAAGGAAGTATTGTATTCGTAAAAAAGTTTTCACTCAAAAATCGACCTTAATTTCCATTTTACTCACCCTCGAATGAATATTGAGTTTTTTTTTTTTTTTCGACTCGACCACACGTGGATAAGTGCCTATAAGAACGTATAGACACGCGAAATATCCATAATGACGATTCCCGAGTTAATTACAACGAATTTTCTCGTGACGTCTGTATGTATGTATGTGCAGATGTGCGTATGTATGTCGCATAACTCAAGAACGGTAAGTCCTATAAAGTTGAAATTTGATACGTAGACTCCTAGTGGGGTCTAGTTGTGCATTCGGGTGTTTCTAAAGGGGTCTTTTGCTCCTTTTTTGGGGGAAATCATTGTTAATTTCGAAGTAAACTCAAGTGGTTTTTTATTTGGCGGTCAAAAATAATTTCATTTAGAAAAATAAACAAATAGAATTTTCTATTGCTACAAAACAAAGCGAAATTTCAAAATTAAAGTACTTTGGTTGTAACCCAAAGTACCATACCCAAAGGCCATGTTGTAAAACGAAGCAACGAGAAGTGTTTCTTGTATCGAGGATAGGTCATATTACAGTCCTTACATTTGTTGTATAGATGAGCATACTAAGGTTAACAATAGAGCTTCACACCAACACTCAGTTAAAACTCTAGAGTCGAAAATATTTGAGCACTTCACTCGCGCTTTGTGGCAAGCATGGTACTGTCTGACCATCTATTACATGGAAAGGCTAATATCCGGTTTATCGGCGGAAATGGACGTATCTATTAGTTTATAGGGCTCTTAGTTGGTTTGTTTCAAATGTGCACTTTTGCTTCTCTATTATTTAGCCTTAGTTTTGTAAAAATGAAAATTTGCTTACAGCAGCTTATTTTAAATCTAAAGTTATTAGATCCATATTCTTACAGCAAAAATTAATTGATTTATTTATTCACAACGAAGTTTTGAGCGTACCATTTTGCTTTTACGTTCCTGAACGAAATGAAAATATTTTTTTTTCTTTTTGTTGTTTCCATGGTAACTATTTTTGTTTCCCCTATTTTTTTCTTGAAAATGCAATAAATGAATAAGGTACTAGTGACATTACAAAACGCGTGCATAAAAATCCCATCGTTATTTTCCCTTCTCCCCTGCCAGATACATTCAGATGGAATCGTCTTTACTTGGCAGATTGCCGAATTACATACAATCCGTGGTCGAACAGTAATCCAAAGGTTTCGTGAAAGATAGTAAGCAGTTGGGAGAAAAGACTGGGAAAATGGAAAAGTTATTGTTTTCCGTTTTTATTAACTTTTGTTTAAACAGAAAGAGCTCAACTTTAATTTATTTTACCCGCACGGCTTTGCCCGTAGTAGAATATTAAAAGGTCATTTCGTTCGCCTGTATGAATTTCTCGCCAGTTTTCTATGTTAATTTGCTTCCCCATGTTACCGTTCCACGTTATGATGATTTCGTAATTTATTCGTCCACGTTATGATAATTTGCTCGGTAAAATGATCTTAAATCTGGAATAAAACGAGCTGATGTGTGCGTCACATGACTTCCTTTTACTCCAATTTAATGTCATTTCTCCATTATTGGCATTTTTAATGTGATTCAAAAGTTTACTCTCTAAATATCACCAACAGTGGCAAAATCAAAACCAGATTTAAAAAAAAAACCGCCAAATTTGTTGCCAAGTTGGCGAAAAAACTTGGCGACCAAAATACTCGCGATATATCGCCAAGTGTCCGCCAAATTGTAACACCACTTAAGTTTATGTCGAAATTAACAATGATTTCCCCTCAAACAGAGGCAAAAGACCCCTTTAGAAACACACGAATGCAACCAAAAGGAGAGATGCACAACTAGACCCCACTAGGAGTCTACGTACCAAATTTAACTTTATAGGACATACCGTTCTTGAGTTTTGAGACATACAGACGTCACGAGAAAAGTCGCTGTAATTAACTCGGGGGTCGTCAAAATGGAAATTTCGCGTGTCTGTACGTTCTTAGGCACTTATCCACGTGTGGTCGAGTCGAAAAAAAAACTCAACATTCATTCGGGGGTGAGTAAAATGGAAATTAAGGTCGATTTTTGAGTGAAAATTTTTTCGCGAATACAATACTTCCTTTTTTGTAAAAGGAAGTAAAAAGAACAAAATCGAATTTTTGAAAAATCTTTACGATCTGTTCACTCCCTATTTTGCGAACTAATTTTGTGCCAAATTTCATGAAAATCGGCCGAACAGTGTAGGCGCTATGTGCGTAACAGACGGAGATCCAGACTGTCTGCTGTATTATTAGTAACTAGTGGCACCCGCACGGCTTTGCTCGTAATAGAAAATTAAAAGGTCTTTTGGTTCGTCTGTATATTTACAAATCATGTATGATGAATTTCTCGCCAATTAGCTTGTGCCCATGTTACGGTTCCACGTTATGATAACTTGGTAATTTACTCGTCCATCATATGATAATTTTGCGAGGGAAAATGTTCTTAAAATTGGAATAGAAAAAGAACAAAATCGAATTTTCGAAAATTTGCTTCGAGATGCACACCCCCATGCTACAAACTAATTCTGTGCCAAATTTCAGAAAAATCGGCCGAACGGTCTAAGCGCTATGCACGTCACAGAGATTCTGACATATATCCACGCAGAGAAAGCTTTATTAGTGAAGAAGATAAAGATAACCTTATTAAGTTTCTAGCTTTACAACATTGTCGATCATAATACTAGGGAACTTATTATTACAAAAACCGGCTTCCCTACGTATTATATCGTTACCGTCGCAACACACGTTTACGTCGCCGTGTGTTGCAACGGTAACGATTAGAGCCGCTATATACATAGGCCGACGCATCAGCTTAAGTTTTAGCCATTTTGGATCTTATTTTTCATTGTTGCACTGTTAGGGTTACTACAGCAAAGTTTCGGATTTCGCCAAATTTGCCGAAAATAGTATTTTATTTAATAAACAGTTCACGTGCCGCTAATAATTGCTCACAGTGAACAATCACCAAACGCGATAACTGTCCAGAAAGACAACCACTCAAACACGCGCTCCGATCCAAAAAGGCTAATCTTAAGCTGATGCGTCGGCTCGTATATGTAGGGGCCTTAGTAACGATTATATCAAAGGTCTCGTTTCAAAATGCGCGGAATTTATGTGAACAAGAGCAGCCATTATTATTATCAGTTTGATTAATCTACCGTGGCCTCACGGATATCAATTGATTCTGTCCACTTCTACTACCACTCCGCTAGTTTCTACTTTCGCATTCACAATCAAACTGTCTGCATCCATTGAGGATATCTACCAACATGTTGAGATGGAAAACGAGTTGGAAGCAAAAAAGGAAAGACGACCACCAACGAACCAACACGCCCAACAAAAAGTCTTCCTGGTCTTACTTGCGGATCTCCAAAGACATCAACGACCTCAGTATCCCGATGACTTGTGCCATCGACTTTCCCACCGCCGATGACCTTTTCAATTTCAAACTCACCATAACCCCAGATGAAGGATTCTTCAAGGACTATGGCATCGCTTTCAGCTTCGCGGTTGGTCAAAACTACCCATACGAACCACCTAAAGTGAAGTGTCTGACCGAGATTTACCATCCGAACATCGACTTGGAGGGCAATGTGTGCCTGAACATCCTCAGGGAAGACTGGAAACCTGTACTCACCATCAATTCCATCGTATACGGGCTGCAGTTTCTTCTCCTGGAGCCCAACCCTGAAGATCCCCTGAATGAAACAGCAGCCACCCAGTTGAAAATGGACTCCAAGGGATTTGCTTCGAATGTCCGGAGAGTCATGGCGAAGGAGATCCGAGCTGCTGATGTTCGAGCACTGTCGCATTCTCTCAAGTTTCGCCAAGTGGATTAAGATCTCGTTCAGATACGTTTGCGTATACTTGTAAATTTGCAGACAAGTTCTTTGATTTTTTGGGAAAATACAACGATTAGAAATCAAATGGAAATATTTTCAATGCATTGTAAATTATAGAATGGTGTATCAATTGTAGAAATTGAAATTAAAAAAAAAAATTGATTTGAATTTTTGACATCTTGAATTTAAATTATGTTTTTCGCAATGACGAGCGTGTGTGTTTGTGTAGGCGCATGTGTGTGGGTGCGTAAGTGTATGTATGCATGTGTGTGAGTGAGTGTTGTGTACGTGCGTGTAGGTGTTCGTGTGTGTGTGTAGGCGTTCGTGTGTGTGTCTGTGTATGCGTTCGTGTGTGTGTGTGTAGGCGTTCGTGTGTGTGTGTGTAGGCGTTCGTGTTTGTGTGTAGGCGTGTGTGCTATCTTGACAGCAATGGAAAAACTTTTTAAAGCTATTGGCGGTGTTTTCAAGTATTTGGCAACCATGAAATTTAGAAATTGAAGTTATTGGGAAGAGTTCGAAAGTTTTGAATCTGGCGATCTCTTTCAATTGGCGTCAAAACTTTGGCACCTATGCATACGCAAAGGAAGTTTTTCTTTTGCAAACGTAAACGAAGGGTAAAACTTAGGGTTTATTTACTGACAAAGTTGAAAAGGGTTTAAAGGATTAACAAGATTTATGCAATTAAAAGAGAATAAAACGTTAAGGAAGTTTCTAGGAAATTAAAGTACGTATTTTCTAGCCACACAACCATTTTTCAAAACTAAAAAAAAAAATGTATGTACCTTGGAGTGATTAACGCCTGAATTGTATCAGCGCCTGTTTCCTTCTAGGTTCAATTTTTCACCGCCATCTTGAACACTCTAAGCTCTACGGCAGATCAATTTTTGCTTGATTCCGTTTATTACTTCTTCATATATTACTGACACAATTAAAGAGAAAAACGTTCCATGGTCCCACCCTACTTCGAGATATTGACATCAATATCAAATCAGCACCTGTACACTCAGATCTACATGTTCACCAATAATTTTTGTTTCATTCCACACTTAACTTCCTGAGATATAGCAGTCACGCATAACGAAGAAAGCGTTCGATTGCTCCAACCACCTGGCGCCAAAAAATAATGGGCACTAATTCACATACATATGCGTTACCAAATTTCGGTCGGTTTCATGCAGTAGATTCTGCTCCAGAGCGGCCAAAAAAAAAAAAAAAAAGACGGTCATACAGTTGTATATACATATTTGTATGTACATAGCCGCAGTCTTAATGAAAAGAGAGAGCAGAAGTTGTGCGCAAAAACCGCAGCCTTAATAGAGAGCAGAAGTAGTGCGCAAAGGTCACAGCCTTAACAGAGAACAGAAGTTGTGCGCTATCAACGATTTTCTTTGGCGCTATAGCCGCAACCTTAATCGAGAACAGAGTAGTGTGCTATAGCCGCAGCCTTTATAGAGAGCAGAAGTTGTGCGCTATTCGCAACTCCAGAGCTCGAATACGCTACCTTGCGGTGATTAACAATACTAAAGAAAAAGGTAAGACATCCCATTCCACGTGTTTTCTTTGTGGTAAATTACAGGCTTCAGACAGTTTATGGTGTAAAATAATTTCAGAAGAATAGAAGAGAAAGCTTCCCACAAACACGATGAAAAATTACTGTCATTTACTAAGCGTCAAAGCAAGTTATAAGTTACGGCATTTGTTTGTTTTACCTTTTTCATCCTCCATTAGACAGTGGCTGCAGCGCCACCTATAGTTTATTGGAGTTGCAAATAATCACAGCCTTAATAGAGAGCAGAAGTTTGGCGCGGGTTCAGCTTGTAATCACGTATTTGCTGTAAAATTAATTGAAAGTCGAAGTGAGGCATGGAAATCGTTGCAGGCGTTAAACCTCCGAGAGGACCCGATCCGCTAAATTGACTTCTCAACAGACTGCCATCATTTTCCGAGGGTTGGTCTTAAAATAAGACATACGTAGAGGCCACGCGTGTGTGTCGCAATGCGTTTTTTTCCTGGCGACGACATTGACCTGACTTGAAAACAGCTGATAGCTCAGACACCGGGCTGAGTTTGTGGAGAAAATAATTCTACAGGAGGTGATTTATACATCTAAATAATAGCTTGAAAAAGTATTCAAATAAAAGGTCTTTTCTTTTCTTTTTTTTTTTTTTTTTTTTTAAGAAAATGAATTTAAAAAGCTCACCCGCGTTTTTCCTGCGCAAATGTTTCACACGCGCACACTCACTCGTTTATTCTGCCGTGGGCAGGTAAACGGCAGTATCTGCAGAAATATGTTTTCGATACATTTGAAGAAACGAGTTTTGGATACAATTCTAACAATAGGAAAATTTAGGAATTTGACGTTTTTTTTTTCTTTTTTTTTTAGCGAAGACCAAAAAAGCAAGCTTGTACTGACAAAAATGCAAAACAAAAAAGAAAATACCTGCAAACGGCAGTGTTGTTATTCTAAAAAACAAAATGAAAACAAAGACAAAAAAAAAGATTTTTTTTTTCTGCCTATATAAATATAACAACACTGCAATGCACTATGTGATTCTGAACCGTCACCGTGTCCCCTACCCAAGCGCGGGTCCAGAGCGGGATAGGGTCATGACCCTCCCCCTTATGCGGTCAAATATAGCCTGAAGCTGCATTTTGGAAACTTTTATATCCAAAAATTCTCCCCTAGCCCATTATTTGCACCGACAGTTGCACTTTTTACCCCCTTTCCGATATTGACCCCCTCCAAAACCAGAAGCTGAATACACCTATGTCCCTACCCCTCTGAGTACTTCTGAAATGCGTAATTGAGAGATTGAAACACCCTATACCCATGTAGGGAAGATGCGGGTACTGAGACAAGGAGAATAGTGAGAGAACAGCAATATATTTTCTGTTTGGATATTTTCAGCCTGGTAAAACTTTTAAAAAGTCAGATTGACGTACTGTGTTCGTCAGTACACAGAGTTCGTACGCTCCTTCAAAACTCCTCCAATACTCCTTCATTTAGGAAAATTTCTTAAAGGGCCCTTCAAACTCCTTCTTTTTGGTTATAACTCCTTCTTTTTAACCGACTTCAAAAAGGAGGCGGTTATCAGTTCATACCGTATGTATGTTTTTTTTTTTTGTTTGTCCACTCACAGCGTCTCACCTAGTGGACCGATTTTGATGATTCTTCTTTTAATGGATAGGGGATGGCTCAACTTAGGTCCCATTACTTTGTTTGACCATATTTGTTCGTTAGAAAAAAAGTTATGGTCAAAAAACAGTAAATTTCATGCAATTTCCCTATTAAATGATTAAACATAAAACCCATTGTTTCAACAATTTGGTGCCATACAACAATAATATTAATAGTAATTGTGGTGATAATTTTGAATGGAGGCTTCTCTGAAGCAAGCATCAAGTTTCTTCAGTGTCATTGCTCTATAGTGGGGGTAAACGTGGAAGCGAGGTTTATGCAGTGATTAGGATCTGCTTAGCCTTCACAAGGTTAGGTTTGCTTCAACTATAGTAGTATTTTTATCGTTATATGCAGTGATTAGGATCTGCTTAGCCTTGCTACTAGGTTAGGTTTGCTTCAACTATAGTAGTATTTTTATCGTTATCAAGTATATGCCAATAACAGATGATTTGGGCTGAGTAAGGAGATACAGGATTGCACAAAAAGCAACTATGCTGTGAAATGTAAATTAGTTAGGGAAAACGTAATATTTAAATGGTTATAATTAAATTAACACACAAATGAATTCCAGCGAGGAACAAAGATAAATTTTTATTGTCAATCGCTTAAAGTTTAAGGCGTGTTTTTATTCTTTTAGTATGGAGCATTTTTATGAAAAAATAAAGTAAAGTTTCGTTATGGTAACTTCTTAATATTTCTGCAATACATTTACACTAAAAAGAATAAAATAAAAAAATTTTGGAAAAAAAATAGAACCCACTTCAAAAGACTTCAAAATTGCTCTAAAAAGTGAAAAATAATTTTATTCTTTAAACACCATCGATAATACTTTTAAACATAATTTTTGAAGTTGGCGCAAAAATGATCGGTAAAATCATTCACAGCCATAACTCAGTTACAACTATAAATTAAATCAGGCCCAGTTTCTTCACTACCACATGCATTACGCATTGATGATAGCATATTTGAGTAACGATATAAATGTTTCGTTCCTAACTTTGGATGATTTTTTGATAACAATATGAACGAAGCATGGTTACAATGGATTTTACTTTTTGTTTTTGCGCCAACTTCAAAAATTATGTTTAAAAGTATTATCGATGGTGTTTAAAGAATAAAATTATTTTTCACTTTTTAGAGCAATTTTGAAGTCTTTTGAAGTGGGTTCTATTTTTTTTCCAAAATTTTTTTTAGTTCAAGACCGTTTAATCTTCCCCCATGACAGTAACTTAAAATTCTTCAATTGACAACTAACTTCTTCACTAGGGTGATTTTAATGTAGTAATTTCGTATATATATTTTTTTTAAATAAAGATGTGATTTACAAATTGATCATAGTTAAGTCATAAAAGTTGAAGGTGAAAATATTATTAGATGACTAAGACATTTCATAAGTGAAGTAAAACATGCTTAAATAGTGCTTGGCTATTTTTTCAAGTTTTACGATTGTTGTTTTCCCCTCCACCACAGCAGCAAAAGTCAGGTTGTCTAATTATTATTTAAATATTTGAAAACACATGAATACTATAGTAAGTGATTGTGTCAAAAAAAATAATTACTTAGTAAATCGCAGTTATGATATAGTAAAAAGGGTTATCCACAAGTGGTGTCATGCCTTTAGGAAGAGACTGGTTCATGACATTGTGACAAGGAGAAGAGAGAGGGTGACAAAAAGTGACATCACACAGTTATTGTAACAATATGTTTATAAAAAATATGACATGTTACAAGAGGAGGAGTTAGGTGGAGTGTGACACTTTGATAAAGGGGAAAGGTGGTCAAATATGTTGGAAAAAAGTGCGACATCATTAAGGACAGCCCGTTAGTACTCCTTCAAATTCTTATTTTACTCCTTCAAAACTCCTCCAAAACACCTTCATTTTATTTCTAAAATTGAGTACGAACCCTGTGAACAACATTATATAAAAAAAGTTTGCTTTCAAGTATCATGTAAGAAAAAGAACTATGTCATTAGGGGAGAGTGTTGTACCTTGGGACACTTTTCATATTTTATTTTTTAACGTCAATTGTTTAAATCAAGTTTAAAATCTAAAAGTCACATTAAAATGCCACAACAAACTTCTATGCAATACATTTTTTAAAATTCAGTTTGAAAATAAAATATTGCCAGCCATTTAAAGTAAAAGTTCCAAGCTGTCCCAAGGTACAACATCCTATTGTGTCTTGGGACGCATCCTGTTGTACTATTGGAAAGTCTTCATGATTGAGGGAACAGCCATATACTTGAACCAATTTTGCACCAGAAAACAAAACAAAAAATATTTTTTCTGTGGTAGTGAATTAAATCATGAATAATTAATAATGAGTTATGAATTATTATCTAATATTAAATGTATTTAAAAGACTACATTGGATTGGAACATTGTTCCATGTTCCTAAACATATCTTAATTATTAAGAACCATGCATATGTTGTACCTTGGAACGTGTCCTAAGGTACAAAATATTCGACTGTCCCAAGGTACAATCACCACGCTGTTTTAGAAAAACCAAAATGATGGTCAATCAGGATGCACTATCATTATTTTCTCATAAGCAAAATATTTAAAGTACTACTCTTTCATAACAAAATAAAATTCAGTTGATTAAATTTACAAATACTAAGACGGAAAATGAATTAAAAATGAAGAAAATTGACCTTGGAGTGATAAAATTTTCTTTCTCTCACAAAATTGTCAATTTTGCTCATTTGATGCTGATTTTTACTATGGCACCATTTAGTGGTGAAGGTTACAAAAACATGGCTGCTAAAAATAGATTCTTAGAAATTAGCAGTGTCCCAAAGACCCAATGTACAAACGTCCCACGGTACAGCACTCTCCCCTATAGTTAGAACTCATCGAAGTAACATTGTCTTGTCGAAGTACTGTTTGTTGCCTTGTTTCTAAACTGTTAGATAAACTTTACAGACTGGTGTTCTTAATCTTACATTAACCTATTAACCAACCATTTTCAACTCCGGAAAAAAAAAGGGAAGAGGGTTATAAGTTTCACGTATCTGTGTGTCTGTCTGTGGCACTCTAACGCCTAAACGGAAGGACCGATTTTGAAAAGAAAAAAAAAATGTTCTAAAGGAGAGTTGATCGAGAGTGTTCTTAGTTAGGTTGCATCTTTGGATGACAATAATTAACGAAGATATTAATTAAAAACCTCTGAAAGGTTTTTCGCCATTTTTGCAGTGAAAAGATAGTTAAAATTTTTTAAATTTAATAAGAAAATAAGGAAAAAAAATTTTCGCGTCTGATGGAATGTGTTTGGAACTTCCATGTTTCATAGAATTCGAATTATAACGTTTTTTAAAAGCAGATTTTAATAACGGCTAAGCCTTTTATTCACGCGATTGATAACGGAACTCGTTTTTGGCCGACAAAGAAATAAAACGCAATGATTTAAAATTTTTATCTGTTGCCAGTTTCTATTTAATAACAAATGAAATACTTGACAATGATTTTCTTTACCTTTTCTTTTTCTTTATCTTTATCTTTACTAATAATAAAGCTGAAAGTCTCTCTGTCCGGGGATGTCTGTAGGATGTCTGGATCTCTGTGACGCGCATAGCGCCTAGCCCGCTCGGCCGATTTTCATGAAATGTGGCACAAAGTTAGTTTGTAGCATGGGGGTGTGCACCTCGAAGCGATTTTTCGAATATTCGATGTGGTTCTTTTTATATTCCAATTTTAATAACAAAAATACCATAAGATGGACGAGTAAATTACGAAATTATCATAACGTGGAACCGTAACATGGGCACAAGCCAATTGGCGAGATACGAAATTATCATAACGTGGAACCGTAACATGGGTACAAGCCAATTGGCGAGAAAATTCACCATACATTATTTGTAAATATACAGGCGAACCAAAAGACCTTTTAATTTTTCTATTACGGGCAAAGCCGTGCGGCTACCACTAGTTAATAATATAAGGCTTTTAAAGGATTTATTCTACAGTTGCAACTCAGTCGGGATTTTTTTAAATTTGTAATTTTATCGTTGCTTGTAGCAGTAGAGTGATGTTAATTTCCTTTATCTGAGAATGGCATCCATTGAGTTGATACTTTGCAATGAGGAAACGTGTTGCTCACTGCTCCCATGGGGGTTTGAAATTTAACTCGGAGAAATTATGCATCGAATTACCTTTAATGACAACTATAGCCTGTTGATGCAAAAAAGAAAAAAAGAATGAATTAGTTTGAAAGCCCTGCAGCAACGAAATAAGGATACTTGAATAAAATTATGACTTTTATTGCTATTCAATGTCACATAAATATTTCCATTTCGTACTTATTCTATTTATTTATTAATTTTTGTTTGTTTGTTTGGGTAATTGTTTCATTGCTATGTGCTAAATGTAATAATGTTTTTCCACATTTCAAAACTTCAACATGCCTAGAAAAAAGGAAGTCAAATTAGTTATTTTGGAAGTTTTATGCAGGAAAGAAGCTGTTGTACTAGTAATAGACAAAGACTACAGCGAAAGCATTCCATTTTTATTATTAACACGCTTTTATTAGCTTCACCTGTATGTATGTATGTATGTATGTATGTATGTATCTTGTAACGGAATCTTGCAGCTCAAATTTCGCCCACTTCCTGCGATCGGATTCTTTTGAAATTTGGCACGCGACCTCAGACCCGATGACAATGCAATATTCTATAATCAAATTAATTTATTAACTCTTTTAATTGTTAGTTTCCTCCAATTTTAATCAATATTTTGGCGCAAATCCAACAATGTGAAAAAGGAAAAATTTAAAAAAATACATCAAAAAATGCTCGCAAAAATTATTTAAAAATATCTACAAAAACCTTTAATTTTTCTGCATCAGACAAAATTTGTTCCAAGATAATTAGAACATGAAATATAATTGTTTTTAACTAATTTCATGCCAAAATTTAGGTGAGCCTTCGATTGGAAATTCATTGCTGATCAGACCATTGTTGAACAAAACTTTTATTCAAATGCATCTCAAATTTTCAAAGTAATGTAGATATGATTTCCGCACACATACATCGATATGTTTTCGTAAAACAAGTTTAACTAAAAATAAGAAAATAAAATAATAGTTTAAGAAACTGAAAATACACGCCTTCGTAGCAAAATGAACTAAAAAGTGAAAAATAATCTTTGGATGATAGTAGTTGACCAATCACTTAATGTAGTACAAAAAAGCGTGGGGGGGGGGCTTCTTATCAGTTGTCTTGAATTTCTTCCGCCCCCCACGCTTTTTTGTATTCCATTAAAATTAAGTGATTGGTCAACTACTATCATCCAAAGATTATTTTTCACTTTTTAGTTCATTTTGCTACGAAGGCGTGTTTTTTCAGTTTTTTAAAATATTATTTTATTATCTAATGTTACATCACAAGATGATACTTTAAGCCATTTTACTAATCCAGAATCATCTGAATCATTACATCTCAGTCCCTAACAAATGCGTGGTAGATGTCACTACTGTGTGTCAAGACGACATGAAATTTACCTTGCCAAGGACCTTGCTGCTCATGCCAAAATCAGACGACAACAATCAATCCTATTTTTCCTGGTAAATTAATATTCTTTCAAAGTTCTCTAATTCAAACGAGCTGATGTGTGCATCGCATGACTTCCTTTTACTCCAATTTAATGTCATTTCCCCGTTATTGGCAATTTTAATATGATTCAATTGTTTACTCTATAAATATCACCAACAGTGGCCAAATTGAAACCAGATTAAAAATTTAAAAAAAAAAACGAGCTGATGAGACGAGCTGAACATCACGTGACTTCCTTTTACTCCAGTTTAATGTCATTTTCTCATTATTGGCAGTTTTAATATTATTCAATAGTTTACTCTCTAAATATCACCAACAGTGGCCAAATTGAACCCAGATTTAAAAAAAAAAATTAAAAAAACTCGCCAAATTTTTCGCCAAGGGCGACAAAACTTGGCGACCAAAAAACTGGTGGTATATCGCCAAGTGTCCGCCAAATTATAACACCACTTGAGTTTACATCGAAATTAACAATGATTTACCCCCAAAAAGGGGCAAAAGACATCCTTAGAAACACCCGAATACAACCAAAAAAGAAGGTGCACAACTAGACCCCACTAGGAGTCTACGTACCAAATTTCAACTTTCTAGGACATACCGTTCTTGAGTTTTGAGACATACAGACGTCACGAGAAAACTCGTTGTAATTAACTCGGAGATCGTCAAAATGAATATTTCGGGTGTCTGTACGTTCCTAGGCACATATCCACGTGTGGTTGGGTTGAAAAAAAAAACTCAACATTCATTTCGGGCTGAGCAAAATGAAAATTAAGGCCGATTTTTAAGTGAAATTTTTTTCGCGAATACAATACTTCCTTTTTTGTAAAAGGAAGTAAAAATATATGTGCCTTACTCTCACTGTTCCCACATATCAAGGGAACAGTGAGACAAAATTTTATTTCGTTTTTAGTTTTTCCTCGTTTCTTTTGTGAATTTAGTTTTTTCTAGATCCACTTTTATATTACCTATATCACTGTGACAAATATTGTACCACTTGAAAGCATATTTAATTTTGTGTTTTTTAATGATAAAAATGGTAATTGAATTTTTGTGTCTCACTGTACCCATTCTTCCCCTATATATATATATATATATATATATATATATATATATATATATATATATATATATATATATATATATATATATATATATATATATATATGTATATATATATATATATATATATATATATATATATATATATATATATATATATACATACAGGATCTCTTAAAAGAGGTAGGTTGCATCCCGACGACTCGAAATCATACAGCAATGCAGGGTCGAAAATGCTTTTCCAATGTGATTTTGACTTCAGGAAAAAATAGGCTTGTTTTGGAATACATTTGCCACGTAATTTATTTGTCAACACTTTGTGAGCACTTTTTAATATCGCTTGTACAAAAATAATAATAATAATAATAATAAATAAATAAATAAATAAATAAAAAATAAAAATTAATTTGAATTTTGACATTTGGAATTCAAATTATGTTTTTCGCAATCACGAGGGTGTGTGTGTATGTAGGCGTGTGTGTTTGTGTCTGTGTGCAGGTATGAGTGTGTGGGTAGCTGTATGTATGAGTGTTTGTGGTGGGGGGGGGGGAAATGTGTATGTGTGTGTAGGCAGATGTGTTGTGTAAGTGTAGGATATTGACGCAACCTGGAGACGGCTTTCGCTAGAGGAGCAGCATCGTGAGGACCCGGTCGACGGTGATGCTGCAGCAGTGTTGCCAGATTGGGGAAAATTTCCCCATTTTGGGGAAATCTGGTGATCTCTGGGGAAATTTTGGGGAAATGGGTTTTGAGGGGAATTCTTTGGGGAAAATTTTTTTATTGGGGAAAACCTGGGGAAAGAAAAAACCTCTGGAAAAAAAGAATTTTTTTCGTATTGAGATTCACGACAAGAAGTAGTTACATTGTTTGTATCAAACAGAGTTGGTTTAGCTTTGATCAACTTTATGGAATTATGTGGAATATTATGCTACGGAATTCGCATTAATGTTCTGCGAGAGTAACTAGTTGATATGTGAAACAGGTAAAAATAAGTGTGATGAAGAAAGTTCTTGGATAAATATATAAAAAAAATCATTTAAATATACATACAGAAGCAGAGTAGTAAATGCAAGTAGAAAAAAAAAATTTAGCTATTTCTTATCTTTCGGTCAGACGCTTGTATTTATGACTAGTGGCACCCACACGGCTTTGCCCGCAATAGAAAATTAAAAGGTGTTTTGGTTCCCCTGTCCAGATCTCTGTCTGTCTATCAGGATCTCTGTGACGCGCATAGCGCCTAGACCGTTCTGCCGATTTTCATGAAATTTGGCACAGAATTATTTTGAAGCATGGGGGTGTGCTCCCCGAAGCGATTTTCCAAAGATTCGATTTTGTTCTTTTTCTATTCCAATTTTAAGAACATTTTCCCGAGCAAAATTATCATAAGATGGACGAGTGAAGTACCAAGTTATCATAACGTGGAATTGTAACATGGGCAAGCCAATTGGCGAGAAATTCATCAAACATTATTTGTAAATATACAGGCGAACCAAAAGACCTTTTAATTTTCTACAACGGGCAAAGCCGTGCGAGTGCCACTAGTAAATAATAAACGAAATGAAATACTGCTTATAGTAATGTACTGGTATTTTATTTTCTTTAAACGCTGAGTTGTATTCTATGCTGCGTCCGAGTGAAACATAGTGAAGCAGTCTCCAAGACTATGCCTAAAGAATAATCAAGAGTTGCTTTGCTGCCTAGCTCGCTTCCCTTCAGATATTCTATCTTGAATTACACGGACAAAGAGGGTTATAATTAAACCACTATCCTTCCAATCTTGACACTATCTCTTAAAACTCAAACAATCCGAGTGTCGTTATTGAGTTAACAGCAGCAACAAGTCATGGAATCACCAGGAGTTGCTTTCAGCCCACCAAGCCTTTCGAAACGGCTCCCACCCAATTCAGAGAATGAGGTCTCAAAATAAACACCGTAGCAATAAATTCGTTCTTTTTTTCACCTTCGCTACATTCTTCCCCGTGACATTGACCGAGGGAGTAAACAGCTGTTTGTGGCAATCAGCAGGAGACTAGTTTCGTTCTCCGGTGGTGTTTGTTGCTGGGTGGTGGAC
Organism: Uloborus diversus; assembly: GCF_026930045.1. Taxonomy (NCBI): domain Eukaryota; kingdom Metazoa; phylum Arthropoda; class Arachnida; order Araneae; family Uloboridae; genus Uloborus; species Uloborus diversus. The sequence continues at coordinate 177,917,946 of NC_072735.1, read as the reverse complement.
CTCAAAAACCGAGAAGCTAATTTTGGAAACCTTCCTTGTTAAATAAACGACCCTTTTACACCGGGCTCCGTATTTTCTTTGGCTTACGTCTCCGCAACAAGCCGAAGATGAAATTTTATTTGTGAAAGTGTTTTCGAGTTGGGAATGACCCAAAAGCGCAATGTTTGTTATTCTCTGCTGAATTGAGCCGTTTCTTGGACTTGAATACACA